>NC_081413.1:506322265-506622265 GCF_030272615.1 Cryptomeria japonica | reverse complement strand
CTCAAAAATCCACAATCAAAACTTTCATCTCAAATACACAATAAATATGAGATGAAATACATAAAAACATCAAATGATAATTAAAAAATTGTGAGCTAAAAACACCCAAAATGTGATGTCTAAATCCTTATTTAAAAATCCTACACCCAGATTCCAACATAAATCTACAAGTTAAAAGTAGCATATTCCATACACCTATCATAAACTCATATTGAACAACTCAAATGCTCTATTTTGATTCCATTATCCTCATTTTTAAAATGCCACATGACATTACATAATACACATCATAAGTTGATCAACGCGTGTAACTCTCTTTTACAACTATTTTCTACGTCAAATGTTTTTTACATTTCCATAGGTACCCAAATTCGAGAAACTATAACTTTTGCTCTAAAATATTAAATGGGCCGTTTTTCTATACCCTCAAAAATGAATTTTTATATTTTATAACTTAAAATTTGAATTTTTATTTTCTTAACAATGTAAGTAAAGTTAACACATTTCCTAATAAGCCATCTTAAATCCATTTAGAAACCCATCAATCTTAAAAACAAATGGATCCACATCATATTAAATATTTCAGCTGTGAGTTAAGCTGTAGATGACTAAATTTGCATGTTCAGATCAATCAGGTATCCCCATCTCTCTAGCTGAGTTACATCTTCATCATGGGAAGGTACTTTCTCCAAACATTATAACTTTCATTTGACAATGTCTAATGAAAATTTTCAGCACTCAGGAGAGCTTGGGCAAGATCAAGCACTTTGTAACATTAGTGTTGTTTAAACAATGATCAAGCTTAATCTTTGGGCACTGCAAATTTACTCAAAGCAAATGTTGCTTTAAAAACTGCAGAAAATTTGCATGGATCTACAATAATATATATTATAAAATGTTACTGAACATTTTGCATGAACATCTTTCTGGCAGCAATCAAATTGAACTGTTGCTATCAACAGAGGTGGCTTTTCCTTAGGCATGGCAGAAGTATTTCTGGCTGCTAGTGGCATGTGGTTTTCTGCAGTAAAAAGAATGCTATGAAGTTATGAACAAAGGTTTGATAATATTCAATGCCTTAGACATTTAATGCTGTCAAAAAATGATTCTTAACATAGGCGATTGAATCTGCATTGGTTGTTCCTGTAACTGTCTAATAATTATTATCAATTTTTAACATTTAGAATCTTCAAATTGAAGAGATATATTTTCCATCTTGATTCATTGTCTACAATACGGAGATATAAGAGGAGCAAGAGTTTATTTTTTCTCTACAGATGATTGAACAGGTCTAAATTTTCATTATATTGTAAAAAGGTGCATTTTTGGTTGAATCTGACACTTTGTTAGTTTTATCTTTTATCGTGGCCACAAATATATCAAAATATTCTTGGGCTACAGTATATTTGGTGGGGCTTTTAAGGTTCTCAAAGGTTTACATGTGAAATCAAGTGGATAGAATGTAAGAGAGTCTAATCGGAAGTTGAAGGAAATGGAGGCAAGAGGACATCTATCATCCCAAGTTAGCTTCTCAGTCAAAGATGATTCATTGCATGAGAAGCATTTTTTCATTACTAGTTCTTTAAGTAGCAAGAGAGGGCATGCAATGGTTTATTGGTATGTGGATAGTTTAATCTACAAACTTGCTGAATTGTTGTTGCTATGTGGATAGTTCAACCCACATACTAGCTATGAATAGTAAAGTGTTCAGTTGGATAAACAACACATTTGCCTAGACATGAAGAGTTTGGGTTGATGTTGATGCAAAGTTAGGTAATTAGAACATTTGCTCAAACAAGAGGAGTTTGGGTTGATGTTGATACATATTTGATACAGTGTTGGATAATCAAAACATTTGCCCAGAAAGAAAAGTTTAGGTTGATGCCGATGAAGAGTTGGATAATCAACACATTTGTCTAGACAGAGAAGTTTAGGCTGATGTTGATATAGTTTTTTCCTACTTTCCTTATTCATAATGTAAACCTTAAGGGGGATTGTTAAGAAATTAAGGTTAACATGTAATAAATAAGCTTTTTAGTTAGGTGGGTGGGTTGATGAGAAGTTATTCCCATAATGGAAAATAATGACTTTATAAAGTCAATCTACTGAATGTAATATAAGCAGAATGACTATAATAAATTCCTTTTTTTAATTTTTGTTATTATTTGCAATATAAATTTTCAATATTGCTCTACAAGAATGTGAATGCAATTTTAGTAGCATAACACTGATTCAAATAAGAATTGATTCGACTTAATAGACTTACATAAGATGTGAGATTGAATTATCAAAATCTATTTATAAACTTAAGAAATGGAGTTGACTAAAAATCAAGAGTCAACTCAACAAGAAATTAAAATTTTCCAAATTCAAGGACTTCCAAATTCATGGACCTATGAGGATAATATTAGATTTTTTTAAAATGATAAATAAATGTGCACATAAAGTTTTCTTTTGCAGACTGAGTTGACTGAAGGAAGAAGTTCCTAAAATCAGAATTAAGTTGTGAGAGAAAATTGAGCTGCTAAAATGAAGTTAACTGTTAATGGAAGAAAGAGTTGATTAAAGAGGTCACTGGAATTAATTAATGAGTTTAAAAAGTCAGTTTAATTAGAAAAATGGAAATTAGTTCACATTTAATTAGATAATAAAATATTATTTAATTAAATGGATAATAAGATATATTAGATGAATATTAGTATATAATGTGATAATCATTAAATGGTAAATGTGACAGATTAATATGATGAATGATTCATGACGATGAATTATTCATACGATGAATTAAGAGTCTACTATTAGAAGAATAATTAAGTGAATATTTTTAGTGTTACACCTGCAACAAACAGAATAAAAATGTCTCAAAAGTTGCTACAAGAGATCTTGCAAAAAAAAAAAGCCTACCCGAGACAAAAAGACAACATTAGGCTCTTCAACAGATTGTCAAAACCTATAATTAAGTACAACTTATTGTCTTCAGGATAGCACATTGTAAATTTGTAATGCTTCCCTCCAATATTCATTTCATTTGAGAGTATAAATCATGATATTTCATCTGCAGATGGAAAAATGAGGAAATTATATTAACGTGCACACATGACCACAAGCTGTAAATGGGACTGATAAAGCACATATCTGGAAAAATGTCACAAAGCGTCTGCAGGAAGGCAATTACTACCTATAAGATCCCTGAACCTTAAGAGACCTCCTTTATAACAAACATAAAATAATAGATTCTGACAGGTTAACTATAAAAGGCAGTGACTAAACATATATTACATTATGTCATGATTTATTGGGATTCAATTATATAGTTTCAACTTTCAAGACAATCTTCATTGATTTGTATTTCTTGAATAGTGGTTCACAAAAGCCTAACTCTTAAGATTGTGAATGGTTCACTTAGCCCTCATTGCATACGGTTGATGTTATAGTAACGAAACTCTTTCTTGTAAATAGCTTGTCAACCAAAAAGATTAAAAATTTGAGAATCTAAAAAATAGTAGAAATATGACAAAAAAAACATTTTTTTCTTTTTCTATAGAACGAAGGGAAATTAAAATTTACACTGAAATTTTTCATATTGTTTTTTTCATTAATTTTCAGATCACCAATTACAGTGCACAATGCATGGTACATTACTACGCGATAACATTTGAATAAGGCTAAAGTCAAATGACTTCTACTAAAGTCTAAAACATCAACGGTGGGAAAAATGAGTATAGAAGCCAAAGGATCTGTTTCAGTATTGTGTAAGTTGTGTATCCAATGAGATTTCCACCCATTGAATGGAGATTGCATGGCTCATAAAGCAACCTTGCTTTCAAAGTTTCTGCAAACTAAACCATATGGGAGGGCGGTAAGGATTAATCTAGACAGCCTCAGGCATACTAGATGCTCCCCACAAAACAATGTTTGTATTTTTCTATTTGATACTGACCCATACATCATACAGTTCCTTGGAAATGCCTGCCCAGATGCAGCCATGAGAAATATGGGAACTAGCCAATACAAAATAGATAAGTTGTATCAAACAAGAAAGGAAAAGAAAAAAAAAACATTTAGGCAAAAAAAATCTCTCCTCACATATAACACTCATCTTTAACTGCTCATATTTAGAGGGGATTGGACTCATAAATTTCAGTTGAAGTTTCTATGCTTTATATATTCTTCTTTGCACCTACTTTTAAGGTATTACTACATCTGTTGTATCCAAACTATACTGCATCTAAGGCTTTTTAAAAATTTGGCGTATCCATAACTGTACGTGCATCCCTACACACAACATAGATTGCTACAATAAACTATGATGTGAAAGAAAGTGAACAACCATTACATACAGAATACAGTTAACAGGCGATTTCTGCATACTATGTTTGTCAATGGGTGTCAAAGAACATAATTTCTAAGGATACAATCAAAAGCAATAATGTCGTCTATCTACTCCATCCAAGGTCATGCATTACATGTCATGGTAGACAAGGAGTACTTCAAAGTTAATCAACAAAACCAGTTTGAATTCAACATTTGTTAGATTAAGATATTGTATATCAAATACCAGTGACAGCATCGATAGGAAATACTAAAATAGGTATTCAATCTACCAAACCTGACTACAAAATCAAGTTTCCCAAAATAGCTATCATTTATGGGATAAGGGAAATTTTCCCCTGGGAAAGCAGTATGACATCATTTTTGTCCAAAGGCATCCATTTACATGCCATGGTAAAGAAAAAGAACCTCAAAGTCACTCATCAACATCGGTTTGAATTCAACGTCTGTTAAGATAGTGTATATTATTCAGAGCCCAAAAAAAGAAAACCGCATGAAAACAGCTGTGAAACCTAAAAAAAATTGCTGCAAATGAGTAAGAAAAACCTCAAATTACCAAAAAAATGCCGTGCAGTGAAAAAGGGAGCATAAATCAGGATGAAATTGGGAAAGCCTCATTTTGGTCCTTCAGACATTTTTTTCAATGAATGGTATAGTTTTTTTCAGGAAAAAAATCAGTTTTAAAACAATTTCAGAGAAATCACAATTTCTACCAATTTTTTCCTAGTTATTACTGCTATGGATGATGGTCACAAGGATGAATTACCAAAACCTCTCAAGAGGTCACCCATCCCAGTACTACTTTGGTTCTAGCATGCTTAACCATTAAGTTTCCTCCACAATCAAGTCCACTTAGATTTCATGAGTAATCCACTTAAATCTTATTGCATCTAGATGATAGGGGTCATGCATTAGAACATCTCGAGAGCAGAACTATGGCTCAAACATGCTTAACCATGGAGTTTTCCCAACAATCAAACCTACGTACCTTTCATGAATGATCCACTTAACACTCATTGCATCTAGATTTGAAGCACTAAAACTTCCTAGCAGGTCACTCATCAAGCACACCTAAACATGGAGTTTCCTCCACAATCAAGCCCACTTAGCTTTGCTTGTGAGGGTAACTCTATGGCTGACTATGCTCGAGCTAGAATAGTATTGTGATGGGTGATCCAACAAGAAGTTCTAGTGCTTCACCCTTCTAGGCATCACCTAGATGCAATGAATGCTAAATGGACCTTTCATGATCATGAGAGATGGATTTGCATGAACCACTACTCATGAAATATGGTCAGTGGAAATTGACTTGAAACTGCATGGTTGAATCTCAATAAATCATCACATAATTTGATACAATATGAAAAAACCACTTGATAAAAATAATTGCAGTTGAAAAATAAAGTATTGGCAATATCATGTTTTGATGCAGGAGCAATTGGGCAATCATCAACCAAAAAAAGGTCCTTTCGGTTTTAATAATTCAGCTATCCACCATCCTTATTTGTGCCCTGAATTCACCTGTCTGCAGTCCTTAATTTGTTCCCTAAAGCCACCTATCTGTTGTCCCTTAATTCGTGCCCTGAATTCACCTGTCTGATGCCCCTAGATTTCTGCTACAATCATTGCTAGATTTATCCAAGAGCTAATTTTTGCAGTCCCTTAATTGATATCAGAGTCATTTATTCCAGAGTCATAGAAGAAAAATATTAAGGATGAAATATAGGCACTTCTGAAAAGAAAAAAAAGTTATCATTTTTTTAGCAGAAAGAAGAGCCAATTTCCTGAAAAATGAAAAACCCAAAGTTTGGGAAGGTTCTAGGAGAAATTGAGAATATATTTGAGCTGGATTTTTCAATTTATTGAAGAAACCATCTTTAAATTTAGAACAATATATTTGTGATCAAATTTTAATCATCCAAATTAAAGCTAACTAGGTGAGAGGGACCAGTAGGTGATAGGGGTACCAATAAATGTTGTAGTGCATGGACACTTTTAGATAGATAGTGGTGACCTAAAAATGTCATGTAAATTCTTAACACCAAAAAAGTACCTCTAAAATTTAAAAAAAAACCAATGAGCACACAAGTAAACATGACTTAGTGCACACCTATGGGTCTTATGACACTTTGGGACCATTTTGGACACCTTCACAAAAATGCATGCTGATGTAGCATCATATTTGACCATGTGAACTTGAAATTTTGTTTTTAAGTAGGGGACTTGACAAGTAAGCTGCTGTATAAAATTGAGAAAATTTTGAAATGGTCACATATGATTTTGAGAAGCGTGAAGTTAGGGTGAGCATGTTCTGGCTCCTCTCCCCTATTTGACAAATGCCTAAAGAAGAGTTTGTGTTTTATTGCTTGCTCAGTGAAGTGAGTGGATTGCATTTCAGTTGGAGTAGTTTGGCATCCAGAGGTCATCATAACCATCATCATGATTGTTTTTCTTGGTTTCTAACTCATTGCAAGTTCTGTTTGTATGTCATTCAAGGCCAAGACAAAATTCGTTGTATTTCGTTTTGTAAATGAATGTCATTTATCTCAATTTGTCTCTAATAATTATTGATAAGTCATACTCATTATAGCTATCATTGATTTGACACCAGAACCTTGACTGTATCATGATCCTGTTGGTTTTTTTGTGTAACTAGGATAGGAAAATAAATAGGATTCGGATTGCCTTAAGGCATCATCCGAACCCTTATAGGGCAGGGCCCTATCTATTGTATTTATATGTAATGTGTAAAACCATTAAGGGCTGGACCTAACATGTAAAGGGGCGCATCTCTAGGTCCAACGTGTGGACCTATCTCCAGCACACACATTTTGTGGCGTATAGTCTTATGTATTGATCATTTATGATGGGCTGGGCCCAAATGATTGTATTAAAAAAAAGGACGCATCCCTTCTCCAAACGTGTGGTCCTATATCTTATTTTAGCACATCTCTATGTAGCGTGGGCTCTTGTAACGTGGAAACTATATTGTTTAGGTCCCATGCTTACGGTGGCGTGTGGAACTAATATTATAGTGTTGGCCCCAAGGATGGATTGGGCCAACCCAAGATAGGGCTCACCTCTTGTATATATGCACAAGCATATCACTAGTCGAAAATGCAATCAAGCAATCCGAATATTAGACAATCAATGTGAAGACCCTGTGCTCTGCAATAAAAGGTCAATGCGAATTCTGATCAAGGAATCAGCGAATTACTTCTGCCATCAGCATTTGCCATACATGCGATCTTGGACAGTGAATACATTGAAGAGGATAGCGAGTTCCTCTTGAAGGTCTACAAACATCATTAGGTCTGCAATCTTCAGTAAAGAACTACGAAGAGCTGGAAGCTGTATGCTGATGATATTCTTATATAAGAAAGAGATAAGTCTGCTATCTTCTGCTGTTACATTGTGCCCTAGCTGGGTTACGACTGTAACTCTAATTCTGCCCTAGGTTGACAGTTATATCAGATAGGTAATCTGATCTTTATTGCCATTGTATTCTACAATTAATAAAAGGATCTAGATCTGATTTGTTGCTGGGTTTTTTCCTCCAAGAGGGAGGTTTTCCCAGGGTATGGTGTTGTGTCTTGTCTCTTTTGTATTCTTGCATTCACATTGTTCTCTGCAATCTGATCACTAAAGTTAACAGATCCCTACAACAAAGTCATATATTTAGAACACCTTTTGCTATATAGTATAAACGGAACAACAACCCAACTTTATTATATGTACAAATTTTCAGAAACTTACAAATTGGAACTGAAAGGATAATGGATAGTGCATTTCCAACACAACTACATCACAAGGCAAGCCAATCAAAGATCAAACACAATATTCCTTCGAAACTTTCATTAGGCAAACAAAGTATAGAAGAGAGTTCCGAAGACAAGGAAGTTTTATCATTAAATTGATTTTCTGACAGTGTTACAACACCAGGCCTTGCTATCATACATATAGCACATTCCCAGCATCCATAACACTTGGGGGAGATGTCTTTAGGATTAAGAAAAGATTATCTTTTTCTCAAAAACAAGTGTTGTTCTTCCCATACCTCACAGGGTGCTTTTGGGAAATTGCAACATTCATTAAGTAGCTTTGCTAGAGTTACTCAGAGATACATATGAATGCAAAATGAGACTGAAGATAAGCATGCAGCGCTTGAAACATATACCAAAATAACTGAAACATTTTTACTCAACCTCTAAAGATGCATTTCCCTTTTGCTTTGAAACAGGTGACTAGACTTGCAACTTTGCATCTCGTGAAAATATTTTACTCTAGAGGACCCATCCCCATATCTCATTCCTTGTCCCCGATCCCCAAATCTCATTCGTTGTCCTTGTTCCTGTCCCCCTACCTGTGCTATTTTCCTATTCAAATATTGTTTCTACTCCAGTTCTAGACATCTCCTTTTTGCGTTCCCACATTTCCCCATCCCCTCAAAAAGAAGACTTGGAAGAGCATATTTAAGCAACAAGTTTATTACCAGAAAGGGACATATTTTATTGAACAAGATAGATGCAACTTTATCTGCTAAAACCCCTTGGCATTTGCTTAATCAATGGTTGCCAAAGGTGACTCTTGCTCAATTCTTTATCGCTGTAAATATCAATGGATATCAACTCACTAATGATGCTCTTGAAAGCCAACAAAAACAATATTGAGACAAATTATGAGATTAAACACAAGAAGGAACCCAAGGCCTATGCTAAAGGATCAATGTCTCACAAAGAGAATTTTAGATCAGATCCCATTTCTCGATCTAAAGGTACAAAGAGATTCTCCAAATATAACTTTTAGATTGAATTTATCTCATTACAAGAAAAATAAGGATTTTATCACAAGAAAAATATTTTTTAATAGCACTGAATCAGAGGCCACCAGAAACTAAACACAGCATAATAAGCACACACGCTAGTGTGAAAACAAAGGCCATAATACTAACATTAATAAACTACCATTGCTGTTATCCATGGGTATTCAGAGCCTCCCATAACAAATTCTTTGGAACTGGTTTGGACATGTCTTGAGCTTCCAATGCTGCAGCTCGCAGGGTTCTGATAGTCATCAAATTGGCCTCCCAGAATGTCACCATTGTGTATGGCAACTGGTACTTCAAACAGAGAGGCTTCACAAAAGGAGCAATCTTCCTCAAGTTGTGACGAGGCAACCTTGGAAAGAGATGATGTTCAACCTGATGCTGCAATCCTCCATGAAACCAATCCAGCCAAGGGGAACAAGATATATCAAGTGTCCCCTTGGTCTGAGATTCAAACCAATTTTTACTGCAAGGCCTCCCAACATAGACACTAGAAGAGAAATGATTTAAACAGAATTGAACATGCTGAACACCAGTGACCATAAAGCTTGACAACACAAAAGCTGATCTCTCACTCCAAGTGGGCATACATGAAATCAATAATGGAAACCAAATCCAAAAAGCCACAAGCCCCACGATTTCCTTAGCCCTGTCAGGAATTTTCTTCTTAGAAAGAAGCAAGACAATCGATTGTCCAAATAAATTAATCCTCGCAATTGCCATCACAGGGTAAAAAGTCCAATGCTGATAACAAACAAGGACCCTAGCCACACCATCAAAACTCATTTTCCTATCATAAAAATAGGAATACAGAGAACAGAAAAACCTGGATGAGACGGCAAACAGGGGAATATACTGTAGATCTGGATCAAACTCCAAACTATTACAGGCAATATGATGGGCATTGTGATTTCTCTTCCACCATGCAATGCTGATCCCTGTCAACCCGTTCCCCGCAACTAACTGGATAATTCTATCGATTCTCTTATTACCCACAAGTCCACAGTGCCCCGAATCATGCCCAATCCATCCACTCTGAGTCCAAACAGCGCCCATCAGAACCCCACAAGCTACATGAGTCCAAAAGCCCTCGTAAAACAGCACACCCACAACAGACATTACCAGCATTGCCACCATAAGCAACCCTATCAAGCCATACACATATTTTGGCCTTTTGAAGAGCCCAGCCTTCTTTAGGTCCCCCAAAAGCCTTCTGTAGTCCTTGGAGATCTCTGAGACCTCGTAGTCTTCGTGAACTCCTATCATGAACTGGTCTAAGTACTTCCATGCTGAGCCAGGGTGGTAAGCAATGAATGCATCTGTTACATCTTGACCTGCTAAATTTAGCAGAGGCAGATCCCCTCCAGGATGAGTGTTCACCCATTTTGTAACATCATAGACCTTGCCCTGGATTGAAAGCCATAGATCATCTACATTGTTGTGCGTTCTGAGCTCTTGGGTACTGATTTTAGGCCACTTAGCATGGAGTTTTTCGCTTGAGCTGTCTGTCATGGTTACCTTTGATTTTTTTGAAGCTGGATCCAACTTTTGTACTGAAAACTATGCATTTTAAATCCTATAAATCTTATTGTGCAAGAGGTAAACTAAGCCAGGTTTAGTTTACAACGGTTGTGTGGTTCAGTTAGCACTCTGTTTATGGGTTGTCATATAAGGTACAGTTTGTCCTCTGCAGAGTAGGGTTAGGGAATATTATTGGGATATGGGGTTTATGATTAGTAGAACATGGGAGGGTAAATTTTTGAAATTGAAAACGCTCATTTAAAGATTCTGATTTGGGTCTTGAAAAATAGGTTTGACTGTCTGATTGGTATACCTTAGCTGTCTCTGTGGGGTAGTGTTTACAATTTAGTACCTCCTTGAACTTCCTTATGGAATATCCTTAGGATCAATAAAATTAGTTAATATCTATGAGCTATTTTTTAGGCATTAATTTATTTTTCTATGAAAGTGTTTTATATGGATAACTTTGTAGTTCAATAAAGGTATGGACAACTATTATCCCTAGCACTACTAGTTCTCATATAACAATATATTTAAATATATGATAGAGTGAAAAAGTGGGTATTAATTTTTTTCTAATTTATTTTTTTTAATTTTGTTGTTAAATATAGTATTTTAATATTTAATTTAAGAGTTATAGTATATAAATTGATAGAATTTAATTCTAATTTTTTTTTATACAATTTTTTTTTAATGGTTCAAATATAATTTGTATATTACATATTTTTCTATTTTATACATAATCCAATTTGTGATACTATTGATCTTAATCAGTCCTTAATTTCTCATTCCCTAAGCTAACTTCATCCAAAAACCTTAAGCACAAAACTTTCAAATTGAATACTTATGATTGTCTATTTAAAGAAAACTATTAGGGTACTCTAGAAAACCCATTCAAATCAATCAACAATATTTATAAGCAATCATTAAGAGCATTAAGAATAGTTAAAGAACATACTTAGACTTAGTGTTTTCCATTCAATGATCATATATCTTGCTAGACATTATTAATTATGAACAACAATTATAAAGAGAGTTGACTGAGGCTAAAGGAAGGGAAATGCTTCAACTCTAGCACAAGAAGCTCACAAAGGTATTCCTAAACGCCAACTTGACCAAATGCAGGTTATGAAGTGAAAGGAGTGAAATTTGAAGTGTAATGAAATAACTTGCACAAGATAAATATAATATGAAAGATGTTGCAAATACTTGATAATAATATGCCAATTTGAGGGGGCAACCTCCAATAGTCTTCAATAAGAACTCAATACTCAACATGATGATAATAACTAGCCTATACCTCCTATATATACCATATTATGTGCCTGATACCACCTAGGCCGACTTAGATACTTAAATATGACTCCTAAGATTATCTAAATACATATATGTGATTATGATAATAATTATGTAACTTATTTAAGAGTCAAGGTAGCCACAAGCCAACTACTCATAACACAATACACACTATAGGGTTAGGGGCATAACGGTACCCCCTCTTTACAAAAGCATTGTCATCAATGATAACTCTTTCTTTTTCTTCTTCTTCTTCTTCTTTTTGTTTCTTGTTCTTATTATTTCTCTTGGTCTTGGTCTTGGTCTTGGTCTTGGTCTTGGTCTTGGTCTTGCTTGTGTTCTTGCTCTTGCTCTTATGATTGCTCTTACTTCTACTCCTCCTCTTTCTCTTCTTCTTCTACTTCTTTTTATTTTTCTTTTCTTCTACTTCTTATAATTGTTATTTTTTTCTTTTTCTTCTTATGCTACTTTTTTGTTGTGAAAAAGTTCCAACAAAATAATTTTACAATAAATCACATAAATGAAATTAAAATGATTTGAATTTTTCTTTATAACTTATCAAAGCCTATATATCATGTTCTTAAAAAAAATCTCCAAGAATTAGTTGATTCACAGCCTTAATAGTGAAGTTATTAGAAACCCTAATTTTGCAATAACTCTTGTATTTTTTCTTCAATGTCTCTAGAACTTGGATTGTACACTTCTCAATGGCCTCCTTAAGAAACCTTTAAAAATTAGGAATAATTTCATTCATATTTGTGAGAATGCTCTTTACAAATAATTAGGGTAGAAACCCTAATTCTACAATAACTCACTCGATTCTACTTTAATCTCTAAAAATTGTATTAAGGGTGCTTAAATATGTTCTTTAAAAACCCTTTTAAAAAAAATTAAAAAAAAAAATTCACAAATGTGAAAGATATTTGATTTCCAAAATGACCTTCAAATTTAAAGAAAAATGCCTTGCCTTCACGGTGCCAAGATCATGCTTTGATACTACTTGTAATGAAATAACCTGTACAAGATGAATATAATATGAAATATTTTGCAAATAATTGATAACAATATGCCACTTTGAGGGGGGCAACCTCCTAATCCACTTTGAGGGGGATACCTCCAATAGTCTTATATAAGAACTCAATACTCAACATGATGATAATAACTAACCTATATCTCCTATATATACCATATTATGCCTTGGATACAACCTAGGCCAACTTAGATACCTAAATATCACTCCTAGGATGACCTAAATACATATATATGATTACTATAATAATTATGTAGCATATTTAGAAGTTAAGGTAGTCACAAGATGACTACTCATAATACAATACACAATATAGGGTTAGGAGCATAACATGAAGAAAGTGATAGCAATAGACAAGATCCTATATTTTAGATAAAATCATGATTTTTTTTTAAATTGTAAAATCTCTATGAGGGAAGATCTATACTACATGACAAAAATTTATTAGAAGTTTGATAAATGATAGATTATATCACAACAATTTAACCTCATTTGAAGAAGCTAAGTTATCTCTAACCCTACTGATTCAAGTTATTCTTGTCTTATACTTAGCTCAACTCGTTTATGGTGGTCTGGATTTGATTTATTTGGTTAATCATTTATTTAAATTGGCATAAACTCAAAAGAGACATTCTAAACATTTTTTGATAAATAGTTCTATTTTACTTTATATTAAAATAAAAATAGTACTATTTGGTGGTGAAAATTAGGGTTTCACCACCTTAATGGATAAAGCCACTAATTTTCATGGGATCACCAAACATTAAGAGAAAGTAATTGAACTTGATTGATCTAGTAATTGAACTTGATTGATCCAACCCTAAAAGGACTAAATTCAAATCAGATTAATTCTTCCATTGTTAGAGTTGAAAACAGAATTGTAATTAGGGTAGGTTTGCAATGCTAGATCTAGGACAAACAATGAGAAATTAGTTTAAGGAACAACAGTAATAGAATGTTTCAAATATCATGCAAATTTGTAAACTGAGATCTAAATAGGGAAAATGGATCAAAACCTATGATGGAAGATTTGGGTTGAATTGTCAGGACTGAGGGGAGTAGGTCGCCATGGTCCTCCCAATATTGGGGCTAGACAGATTAGATGTTTTTCAAATCAAGATTATGCATAGAATCCATTGTTAGAAGGCTATCAGAAATTACTAGGACCGAGGAGAGCCAATTGCCCTAGTCCTTCGCTTTTTGTACCTTCAAAATCTAGAGTCTGATTGTCGTTGTCTACATTGTTGGATTCCTTGCTCGTAGCTCCCGAGATAATTCCTACACGCAAAAATAAGGAAATAGGTTTGGTTGATGGGGGTTTGCCTTAGGTCAAACCCCAATTTAGGATTTAACCTTGAATAATTGAAATAGAATTGAAATCAAATGCTCTCCTTTTGAGGGAAAGGCTAGATATGATACGAAAATGCTTGAACTTGATACCTTGATGAAGTTTTCTTGAATCCTCATGCAAAGGTGTAGAATATCTTCATAGAAGGTTGATCATGGATGTTTGATATTGACTTCACCTTCTCCTTCAATGCTTGATGAATAATTGAATTCTTTCTCACATAAACTTGAATTGATATTTCTAGAGTGAAATTAAGAGCTTACTTATGATTTTCTAGTTGCCAAATGAGGGGGGTAGGGTTCCTTTTATACCTAACTGTGCATCAAATGTTTGAATTTTTGAAGCAAACTGACACGGAGCCAAATTTCTTGCCCACATCAAGTGACCATTGTGAGGTCTTCTTTTGGGCCTGATTGGGAGGACCAGGGCATCCTGGTCCTATCAATCGGGACACAAAATGGGACAGTGGTTGAATCAGGAGTTGAAAAAGCAAATTTTAAGATGGCAGGAGAAACATTAAAATAGTCATTGAGCACTTGAGGTCGTAATTCCAAGGTAAGGGCTAGGTGAGGGTGAAATTCTATAAGGATACAATTTACAACGCTACAAGTACAATATTTACAAAAAGGTAAGGTGATAGAAAGACACAACCAAAAAGTCTAGCGAGACAAAGTCTAGAACAAAAAAGAAATTAACATTAAACAAGTATTGTTGCACTAGTATTAGATGGATCTTCATCATCATAATTAAAACATCATAAATTAGCAAGGGTGGTGTCATCAAGATGCTCCTAGATAATGATAACGCCTTCCTCCTTGGAGTGTCCTTGATAGGTTGTTGTGGGTGAACTAGAGAGATGACAAGTTATTGATAAGGGAGATTGTCAAAACTTGTCATCCAACCCCCCCTTCCCCCCCCACATGCACACCTCTAAGAAGGTGGAGAAGGGAGTTAAGAGGATAGTCTAGGTGGTTGGGACCAACCACGAGCAATAAAGTCTTGCAAATTGCAATGATATTGAGCACAACAACCTCTCCTAGCTAGAACCTCTAAAAGAAGATGAAGAGTTTGAAGGAACCCTGACAATAGTACATGGGGAATTTCCCCTAGTGATCTACCAACTCCTATTAGTGAGAAACATTAAGTGAAACTTTATGAGATTACACATGATTCTACATGAAAATATTAGGAACAATATCAGCCTTGGTGTAAAGAGAGATGAACATTAGAACTACAATTGAAAAATAAAGTGGAGTTCCTATCCTTTCAAATGTAGAAGAGAATATCCACCCTAAAAGCATGCTAGAGTTGGGTGTATTTAATATGGATACAAGAGAAATTGCATAACAATGCCACAAGCCAAGAGAATAGGGAAGGATTAAATGGTTTGAAGATATCATGGATCCAATTCTAAGCTTCTTGATCTTGAAGACAAAACCAAAAGAGGTGTCCAAGGCTCTCTAGATGTCTACAAAAAGGGCATTGGTGCAAAGGACTCCCCATTTAAATTAACCACTTTCCCATTGGAAGACCTTAATAGATAATTCACCATGAAAAGTAGGCCAGTTGAGGCTCTAACACAGTAGACCAAATGCATTGAAATTGATGATGCCAAGTCCCAAGACTAGAAGACTGAACAATGGTTGAGTTGTTCAACCATAGGTAAATATGGAGAGAGATGTGTATAGCATTTACTAGGCCCATAATTTAAAGAGAGGTATCTTGGTGCCACTTCCAATCCTTTCTCCAAGGTTTGAGAGATTGAACACCAATTTTATCAAAGCATCTTAAGGGGAGTAGAAGTAATAACAACTTGAATAGTATCATGGTCTTGATTCGTAAGCTTGAATTTGAGTTTGAATTCAAGTCATTAAAGAGAGATCTTGTTGGATCTATGATTGAGGTCTAGAATAGTTTACACTTTGCAATTGAAAATTTAAAGAGTGTGGATCTAAGGCAATTTGGCTAGAGATTAGTCTTAAGACCTGACAATAGGAGACCACCAAATAGACTGATATTTAATGGATAACCCATTGCAATTTAAGTTATTTTCCACCCATCCAAGACAAAGGTTTGATAGGTTCCTAGGCCTTTCAAATTCTTTTAACAATGAAGGTTTCTTTAATAATAGTCAATTTTAGTATGGTAAGAAGGTTTCCCAAGTTTAGGCCTCCCCATACAAGACACCTGATTAGGAAGCCAAAGTTAATGCAGTTATGAATAAGAATTATTCAAGCTTCATTATGATCAAATGCTCTAATAGTCCATTTGGTGCATAGGAAATGTAGATTATATCAAGTCCCCCTACATCATAAGGAAGGAAAAAAATCCCAAGCAATATGATGTAAGTTTGTGATTCCATTACTAGAAGCCTAGAGAAAATTGTGGAGAAGATTCTCAATATTTAAGTAAGATGCCTTAGTAGGAACCAACATGAGGAGTAGTAGACATGAGTGGCAACAATAATTTTGGTACAAATATAAAAATTTATAGAAATAAGAGAGGCTTGGTGATCCAATACTATTTTTATTTTCTTAATTCTAACAATAAGTACTTGTCAAAGCTTAGTAGTTGAGGCTTGA
Source organism: Cryptomeria japonica (assembly GCF_030272615.1). Lineage (NCBI taxonomy): Eukaryota > Viridiplantae > Streptophyta > Pinopsida > Cupressales > Cupressaceae > Cryptomeria > Cryptomeria japonica. The sequence goes on along the minus strand of NC_081413.1, from coordinate 506,605,331 downwards.
AATACAAAATGAATCCCTTGAAAATGATAGACTTACCCATGACCAATCCATTTCCACCCAAAAATTTTAAGCCAAGTTTCCCTATGAAGGATATATTGGTGATATCATTAGGTATTTTTCAATTAAATAATGTGTCTTAAAGCTTGAGAAGAGGTATCCAAGTAAAGTAGGGCTTAATTAACATTCTTCTTTTTCTCAAGGAGAGTGACGAAAGAGGCATCAACAAAGTGAACATTGACCAAATTTTTCAAATAATGGGAAAGAGAAATTCCTTTGATATTTGATTGTGATATTTCCTTAGCCAATAAGTACCTAAACTCATCAACCGCAAGATCATAAATATATGGGGCAAGAGGACATCCTTGATGGGTGGAATTATGAATCCCAAAGGTGCTAGACTATTGACTAGCAATGGTGATGCAATAAAAAGCATCAACAAACAACATTTTGATGGTCTAAATGAAGTGCATGCTAAATCCAAGAGCATGCAGCGTGATCAAAATGAAATTCCATTTAATCCAATTGTAAGCTTTGGAAAAATCAATTTTGATGAAAAGGGTGAGCTAATAAGAGTCATGAACCCATTACATACCTTCCCAAAAATCAATGATGTTATCTAAGATTGATAGCCAAGGCCTTAGCAATAATTTTTTAAGAAACATTCAACAACATGATAGGCCTCTAGGTACATTTTTTTTTAGGATCACAAAATTTAGGTATGAATTCTATATTACTTTATTAATTATGTTTCTCAGTGAGCCAATTTGCATGGTGTAGGTTTTTTCCTATCATATCTTAGAATTTTTTATAAAATTCACAAGGAAATTCATCCAAGCTAGGATCTTTGTCATTTCCATTGAAAAAATGGACTCCATGAGTTCCTCTTGAATGATAATTTGACCACACAAGGTCCATTGAGCATTAGAAACCTAGTATGGGACAACAACAAGACATAGCTACAAAAAAAATTCCTTACTTAGAGATAACTCTTGTGTCAAGAAGACTTGTTCATAATAATCAACAAAGGATGGCAAAATTTTTGGTAACTCATGCAAATTTTATTATACCTCTTTAATCCATTGGATAGAATGGGAAGTGCGGTAGGCTCATAAGGTATAATTTAAAACTCTTTATTACTTTATCACCAATTTTGAGCCAATGTAGTTGTAGCTAACTATAGTGTCATAAATTGTATACCTTAATAATTTTACACTAGGTTTGGACCCACTTTGGTGGATGTGCCTAATTTTTGCCTGATTGTGTCCACTTTTGAGAATGTTTCTGTAAAATTTGTGCACTCCCTATTCAAGACTTTTTTTGTGGCCCATTTTATCAGGACTAGGGCATTGGACACCTCTATCTAGGAAAAACATGCTCAACTTTCAAATAATGAAAGTTGACTTTGCAAATAGCAGGAATCTAGCTTGCTTTGTTGTCCTTTACCAAAATTTATTTCAAAAAGGTATAAGTTGCATATAAATACAACTCCCTCTCTCATTTCAAAATGTTTACATCGTCTAAGATCTCCTAGCAAGTTCAAAACAACTAATTCGCATCTTCTATCATTCAAGTATAAATCTGCAGTCAAGCATTCAGGTTTGTTAAAACAAGCATGATCAACTACAATGCATTTCTTCGTGTTGAAATAATACACTAACCTATTGCAAGACTTCATTACATCAATCCTTGTGTGAGATTCTATAAGAGGATTTCATACTTGAGGTAATATCATTTAAATTTTAGAATTTCATTACTTTTTTAGCCTATATCCTTATAAGGGCACATCATAGTTGATGCGGAGGGGACAATGTCACCAAAATTTAAGCCCTGTAGCATGATCAGGCACCACATACCATAAAAAAGAAACAAAGTGACCAAACTTAAAGCATGCTTGAATCATCAAACTTACCGACAAGCCCAAGTTTAGTTTACAAGCCTAAATCACTTTAGAGATTCTTTTCGTCTAAGATTCAATCTCATTTGCACTTGGGAATTTTAAGCCCAAATCTATTTAGGCGTGAGGATTGATTGGGTTAAGGTTAATTTAGATGGTTTAAGAGAACAAATACCAATTCTCACTATTGTAGAATCTTTAGATCAAGAAATTGACTAGATTTATGATATAGGAAAATACATGTAGGCTAGCCATTGACCTAGATATTCAAGATTCCTTTCCAAAGTCAAAAAAAAATTGAGTAGAAATCATCCTTAATAATGTTTATCAATAGCTCTACAACATATGAGCAAGAATCAAAAGGATCAAAAATTCAAAGTTGTGTCCCACTTCAAGCCAACTTATTGGCACAAATATATTATAGCATTTCTAATTGAAAGTCAGTTTTGATAAAAATAAAAATAAAAATTCTCTAGCTCGATTTATTCTAGCTAAAATAGATCTAGGCCACAACTTTTTGAACTACAAATATTCACTAATTACATATGTAGTATCACTTTCGAGCCAATTTTTTTTTTTTTTTTTATCGGTAATGGGTCAAAGCCGATAAGGTGCACATACCCTACCCCCTTGTGGAATTTGAACTTGTGACCTCTCTTTTTAAGAGCACAAGTTCTCCACCACTAGCCCAACTCAGGATGTACCACTTTCGAGCCAATTTACTTAAAAACAAAATTATTTACAAAACTTCATGTTCTCACAACTCCTACTTATGTAAATACTCTTATAAAATATTAAAAAATAATCTTTTGTATATATATAAGTGTAGTTTTCAAAATTATAATTTTTAAAATATTTTAATTGGTGTTTATATTTTCTTTTTACTAAAACTAGGTTATCAACACCAAATATAAGGTTGATTGTTTTCTCAAGAAAAAATACTAAAGTTTATTATAAAAAATAAAAATATGATACATTAGAAGAGAGATTTAATGTTATAAAAAATATGATTTTAGATAAATAGAAAGACCAAAAATTGTATCCAATCAAAACAATTATATTTTCAATATATAAATTTCAATATTATTTAGAAAAACATATTTATTGAAGTAGGAAAAGAAATATCCCTGCACGAAAGCTTCATGTCGTTAATACAAAAAATTGAAATACGAATAAAAAGTTGTGTCCCACTTAACCTTATTTTCAACATTTTATTAGCAACTAAATTTTAACATCAGAATTTTTTTTTTAACTAGGGGTAAACACTTTTGATCTAAAGCTATGAACTAGTGAAGTCATATATGGGGGATCTCATCGGGCTTACATAAATTTTCTACAAGTGCCCAATGGGGTTTGAACCTCAATGGAAAGAATGACACCACCACATTTGAACCATCACACTATTTCATTATCAAAAAATTATAGCATCAAATTTATAGAAAAAATGCATTCACATTATTTTTAAATTTTATTAGATAAAAACATAAAATAAATTACAAATCCAATTTTTTTTAGTTTACATCATTTCATAATTCAAATCAAATTTATCACTTTCTAGTGATTTAAGAACTTAAATGTTAAATCAATGTTAGCCACTTCCATTGTAAAAGTGGGACACAAATTTGAACTTTCACCTAAAACAATTCACACAATTATTAAACCATAGCTCAATAATATTATTGTTCAAAGATAACTCTTTCCTTGCGAAGAGAGAAACCATGTATGAACAACAACTACCATGCAAATAAAAATCATTACAACAGTTAGTATACTTCTCCCTTATGAAGAAGGTAGTCCTTTAGACTCTCCTTGAATTCACTTGTTTTTTCATGTGAGTAGGAATATCTATCCATTTGCAAGCCACACATATGAAACACTTATACCCCATCATCTTTGGTTCATACATAGTGGTGGCACAACAAATTTGGAGAGTACATATTCTGGTGAACCTAACATCAAAATAGTTTCTTATTGATCAACCACTTTTATCAAATCCCTTTTATGTATCATCGTCTCTCTTTTATCCATTTTTTTAATGATACTTATTAACATTAGAAAGTGATAGGTGCTTCAGGGGAAAATTAGCTATACTTAATCAGACTTAAGAGAGTAAATCATGAATACTCTAATCCAATTAAACTAGTCCCTAAATAACAATGAAATAGAATCAAATCAATTGAGCATAAAAGAATATAATTAAAACTTCCTCAATTGAACCAAAACAAAGCTTCCATTGCTCTTCTCCAATATTGTGTTGTGTGGCTCTCAAATATCTCTTTGGGATTCTTGCATAAAGATGGGACAATAATTTCAAAGATCGGGATTAAGGAAAATTGAGGATAAATGGGTTGAATTTATAGATTCTAGAGGATTAGAATGGATGGTTGAGATTCATTCTAGAATAGAACTGATCAATGGTGGAGTTTGCTTGCAATAGAATTGATTGAGAGTTTACCTCATTTGATTGATGAGTCAAGTCCAGATTGATTGATCAGTGAACTGAGTTGATTGATTTGTTAACTGAATTGATTACTATGTTCCAAAAAGGTGATTTGGAGTTGAAAAAGGTGATTGAGGAGTTAACTGGGGAGATGACTGAATAGATTGCCCAGTTGATTGAATTGATTGGGAGTTAGAATTTGAACATGTGATGTAGGAATTTTAAATGAAATTCACATTTCATTTTTTATTTGAATTTGAATTTAGATTTTCAAAAAGTGAAATGCACATGTAATTAATTGAAATTTGATGAAATTAGCATTTGGGAGAATTTGAAATTTTAATTTAATTAAATAATTTAATGAAATTATTTAACCATTTAGAAATTGAATTTAATTAAATAATAAAGATTGTTGATTAAAGGAATTAAATCAAAATTAATTAAATAATAAATATTTAATTAATGTAAGAAAGGGGATTAATTGATTAGGTGATTAGAGGAGGAATAGAATAATTAGAAAAGATGAAATGTGATGATTAAAACTAATTTAGAAGAATTTAATTAGTTTAATTAAATAATTATTTTAATTAATAAGACAAATAACTAGTGCATGATTGATGAGACATTTTTAGGTGTCTACATTTGCCCCTCTTTGAGACAATGTCGAAACAATGTTGTTTCAAATAAAATGAAAAAATAGTGACCCGGTATGCCCCGACAATGGAGGTAGGATACCCCCTCGAGAGATTGTTTGTGCATTAAAGGCATGAATGATCTCTCAAAATAAGAAGAATGTTATATGAGAAATGAAAGAATGGTTTGTTGATGACATGAATGGGTTTGATTGGATAGAAGAAATGGCTAGAGTGATTTGTAGATTGATTGAATGATAAGATTGATAGGATTGATGGGATTGAGAAGATAAAGATCAAGTCTGGTTTTAGGAAGGACATGTCTTGTATAAGACAAAGATGATCAAAATGTCTGGTTTTAGGAAGGATACATCTTGTATAAGACGAAGATAGATGATCGTGTCTAGTTTCAGGAAAGATAAATCATGTATAAGACAAATGATTGATGAAAATTGGATAAATAATGAAGATATTAGTAAGAAGTGAAGAATCTTAGGAAATAGAATTGATTAATTGATAGAATTGTTGATGTGAGAAAATGATTTGAGATGAAATTATAGATGAGATAAAGAGATTGAAAAAGATTAACCACAACTTCTTGTGCCTTCGTTTTTTAGCGCAACATTCTCATCATTGAGCCTTATTATGTATCAATAGAGCTTTGTACACTAGGGTATAAGGAACCAAGGTGTGAATGATATCCCATTGTAGTAAAAACACATTGCAGACATGGAGTGAACCCCTCCATTTTGACTGTAGCACCAAGGGTCGAGGTATGTGCAATAGTCACAAGCATAGCTATCCTTGACTTTATTTTTGCATAGGATACTTGCTGAATGAACATACCAACACAGATACCCAAAGGTACCATTGCACCAGAACTTAATCGATTCACACCACAAAAAACAAACAAAGAAAAAGATCATGACCATCCCGACTCCTCTAGTCGCTTGTGGACATCCTTGAGTAGCATAGGAACATGATCTGTCATAAATCGATAAAAGATAAATCAATAAAAGATAAGACTTACTTGACCAAACGAGCCAACAACCATACTGATATCTTGCCAAGGATAAGTGTTTCTAGATAGGATGATTGTTTGATAGGATGTCCATTGTAGGAAAGATGTATCTGTTAGGACATGATATCTCATAGGTACCTATTTTAGTAACGATGTATCCGTAAAAGAATGTTGTTTGATAAAGATGTTGAAAACTGATAGGTGGATGATCGGTTAGGTTGTAGACTAGCTTGGTAGTTTATCTGTTCATGCATGATTTTTTAAGTTCAATGTTTTGATTTGATTTGCATTTTGCGTTTGTTGAAACGCTTATCGTTTGCAAAGGACAATTTATTGTGAATTGTGATTGATGGATTTTTTTTGGTGTTTTTTATTGTTTTTCCGATTTTTTTAGGTTTTTTCTAGGATTATTTGATGTTTTTTAGATATATTTTTTCAAGACATTTTATGATTTTTTTTTGGATTTTGATGTATTCTGATGTTTTTGGATTTTGTTATTTTTTTATGTTTTTGGATTTTGTTCTGTATGATTTTTAATGATTTTTAGTTGATTTTTTTAAGACTTTATCTAATTTTTAAGATTCTTTATGATTTTTCTGATTTTTAGGAATTTTTGTCAGAACTTTATCTGATTTTTAAGATTTTTTTATGACTTCTTCTAATTTTTAGGAATTTTTTCAGCTATGCCCCCAGTATGCAAACCTATTATGATATGATGGTCAATAGAATACAAGTGGAAACAATGAATTTTTTATATGAAACTATGTTAAGGCAATGTTGTGTAGGATGAAAATGCATTTCCTATTTGGACAAGGATGATTGTAAGCACTTATCATTTTGTATCGCACTGGTTGAAATAAAGGTATGAAACTTTTCAAAGGTATGAGTTCAATCCATTCTCAAAAAGACCTAGGACCATCCAACTTAACACACTATGTAACTAAGATTTATAAATGGAGACACAAAAAACTTCCCCACTGATTTTTGAAAATTTGATCTTCTTTTGCTCATGTGTGTGCAATTGAATTTATTCTGACTCTTGTAACCATTAGAGACCCTTAGAATCCTATATGATTAAAAATGTGAGTTATTCTAACTTCAAAAGCATCCTCGATAGAGCCTCACTGGCAGTCAGACGTCTATAGCCCTAACGAGGTTATACACTGTTATCTCTCAAATATTGCTCCATTGTTAGCAGGCATCCATAGCCCTGATGGAGTTACTCTCATGTTCCCATAGCCAAGATTGATTCCACTTTTATGCATGATATTTTAGTTATATATCTTTTCTTCTTTTGCCTTGAAATGGAATTTGGCATAACTATTTTTCTTTTCTTTTTTATATTCTTGCCTTGGCTTGTAAGTAATGAAACCTACATGGGTATGCCAATTATAGCGGCACTGAAGTAGAATTTTAGACTTTTCACTAGCCACATGATCAACTAGGTATCTATAATGACTTAGAGCAACTGATTAATGTGTGAGGTATAGCAATTGACAAACTTTGGGTAACAAGGCTCAATAGTCAAACTCCTACCCAACTATGGACAAAGCTCAATCCCAAGGTGACATTGAAGATGAATGATCTAAAATTTTAAAAAACTTCATGTACAAGTATCTAAGAAATGAGACAACCTTCACTTCTTTCAGTGCACATAGGTGAATAACTAAAACAATCTCCTTGCTTTATTGATGCAAAAACTATATGCTATGAAGATTGTGAATGCAATGCATTTAGAAAAGAAACTATATGCAATACAATGTTGATAGAAAATGATATGTAAATGCAGAAAGTAAATTCTAAACTAACCCAACCCTTTAGATGTAATATCGCTTAAGGTGTATGTTGTTCATAGGATCAGGGAGTGGATCTCCCTCCATTGTTGTTAAATTATAGGCGTTGTTTCCAACTACCCTTGTTATCACAAAAGGACCTAACTAGTTAGGCTCAATTTTTCCTGGTCTTTCGCGTTTTGATACGTTCCTTTGATTCTCTTTAAGGACTATATCCCCTACCTCAAAGCAACGTGGTCTTAATCTTTTGTTGTAGCTTCATCTTAATCTATTTTGGTAACCTTGTAAATGGTTCAGCGTGCTTTGCCTTTTTTCTTCCAATAGTTCTAGCTCTTGCAAATGTGTGACTCTATAGTCTTCTTCTAAGATGATATTCTTCAAGGAGACTCTTACCGATGGAAATTCTACCTCAATGGGAAAAATGGCTTCTGAACCATATACCAAAGAGTATGGTGTGGCACCTATGGTTGTGCATTCACCTGTTCTATAGGCCTAAAGTGCAAGATTTAACTGGAGATGCTAGTCTCATCCTGCTTCGTTCACAACTTTCTTTAAGATTTTCAATATCATTTTGTTTGTTGCTTCTAATTGACCGTTGCTTTAGGGATAGTAAGGAGTAGCAAAATGGTGTTGAATTTTGAACTGATTGCAAAGTTCACTCACTTCTTGGTTTTTGAATGGTCACCCTTTATCTGTAACGATGCACATGGGGACTCTATATCTGCAGATGATATAGTTCAAGATGAATTTAGCTATCTATTTTCCTGTGATGTAAATCATATGGATTGCCTCAACCCATTTGGTAAAATATTCAGTAGCTATGAGTATGAACTTATGTCTATTGGAGGAGGTAGGGTTTATCTTTCTGAAAAGCTCCAGTCCCCACTGTGAGAATGGCGATGGTGATGTAATTGGTTGAAGGTCTTGGGTAGGTGCATAGATCAGATCTCCATATATATGGCATTGTTTTCATTTGTGTACATACTTGTAATCATCCTTCTCCATTGTTGGCCAGTAATATCTTGTTCTCAGTAGTTTCTTGGTTAATGCAGGACCAAAAGAGTGAGCACCATAGATCCCATCATGAACTTATTTTAGAGTTGTTTGTGCTTCTTCAGAATTTAGAGATCGAAGCAAAGTACCATCTAATATTTTCTTGTACAGGGTATCAGCAATGATTGGATGGCTTGATGATTGATGTATAAGTCTTTCGTTGATTGCATGAAAGATTGGGAGACATATATCAATTAGGTAGATATGCATACACTTCTCACAGGTACCAAGGTGATTCAAGTCCTACTATCATTCAAACATACTCAGAGGATGGGATTTCGTATGCTGGTATCATGAGTTGTTCTACTATGAATTCAAATTGATTTCCATTATTGTGCATATCCATGAGAGATCCTACCGTATCCATTGCATCAAATGCTCTATTTTTTACTCTAGGTATTTGCTCAAATGTCACATTCGTGATGTGTTGCTTGTATTCTTCTACCAATTGTTTGTACGGTGTGAACTTGTCAACTTTGGTATTATAATCATCGTTCACCTGATTGATGATAATTTGGGAATCTCCATAGTCTTGTAACTCCATTATCTTCCATTATATGACAATACAAACTCTTATGACTAGGGCTTCACATTCAACTATATTATTGGTACATGGGAAGCTGATTTTGAATGATTTTAGAATGGAGTCTCCTTGAGGAGTGATGAAGAGGATTCCTGCTCCTGATCCATGATTGCTATACGATCCATCAAAATACAATTTCCAACTTGTGAATGCTGAGAGTGAAAACACCGACTCATCAAGATAGTCTACCACCAAAGGATGACTATCTTGTATGGGTGCCTCTACCAATTGATCCACTATGATCTGACCTTTTATTTCTTTTATGTCAACATACTCTATGGCAAATTCACTCAGTATCATTACCCACTTGACCAATCTTCCCGTTAATGCTTCTCTGCTCAACAAGTACTTAAGAGGATCAAAATGTGCAATCTGGTGGACCTTATGACTCAATATGTACTGTCTAAGTTTTTGGGATGCGAAGATCACTGCTAAACATGCTCATTCTATAGGAGTATATTTGAGTTCATATCCTATGAGAATTCTACTCATCTAGTAGATAGATTTTTCTTTACCTTGTTCGTCATGTTGTGTCAAAAGGGCACCCAAAGAGGAATTTGTTGCGGACATGTACAATAGTAATGACTTTCCATGTACTGGTGGGACCAAGACTGGTGTTCATGAGAGATACTCTTTTAATGCTTGAAATGCTTCCTGACATATATTTGTCCACTTGAAGGTTACACCTTTCTTCAAAAGGTTTTGAAATGGTTGGCACTTGTCTACCAATTATGCAATGAAGCACCTTATAGACTATAATCTTTGTTGCAAACTTCTCAGTTGTTTGAGTGTTGAGGGTGTTGGCATTTCCAAGATTGCTTTCACTTTTGCAGGATCTATCTCAATGCCTTTTGTTGGATACAATGAATCCCAAGAGTTTACCAGATGTTACACACTTCTTTGGGTTGAGTCAAACCTTGTATTGCTCAAGCCTGTCAAAGATTTTGGATAGGACATCCAAATGATCATCCCTGGTTTTTCGATTTGGCCAACAGGTTGTCTACATAATCTTCCATGATATCATGTATCATGTCATGAAATAAGGTGGTCATTTCTCTTTGATAAGTGGCACCAACGTTATTGAAATCGAACAACATTAAATTCTAGCAGTATGTTCCCCAAGGGTAAGTGAAAGTTGTTTTATATTGGTCTTCTGGAGCAATCTTGATTTGATTATAACCAGAAAAATCATCCATGAGGGATTATTGAACACAATGTACCACTGAGAGGGGGGTGAATCAGTGGTACCTAAAACTTTTCCTTTTAAACCAAGCCTTTAGTATCTGGTAACAACCTAGACACTAAACAATCAAACGGGTAATATAAGAGTGGATATCAAAAGAGGTAAAGACACAAATGCATAACCCACAACACAAGATGTACGAGGAAAACCCAGTATGGGAAAAACCTTGATGAGAAATGTTGCTAGAGTCTACTGCTCCAATCCAGCCTCAATGAAATCATGGATTACAATGATTTAGGGCACCAACCCAAGGAGCAACAACCCTTACTGATTTAGGGCACCAAACCAAGGAGTGCCAACCCCTGCACCAAGCTCCAACTTGGTGTTGTATAATGATATAATTTTGATACAGTGATAGCACCTGGTTTCAAATGAGTTTTACAACACCTGATCAATGAATTTATGTTGATTAACAAACTCCTCTTCTTCACTGGTTCTCACACTGTCGGTTATCAGATTACTCTCTCTGATCACTCACCGGTTACTTCCAGCCTTTCTTCTCTCTCTCTCTCTCTCTCTCTCTCTCTCTCTCTCTCTCTCTCTCACACACACACACACACACACACACACACACACACACACACACACACACACACAGCCTCATACTTCACAGTGTCACTCTTGGATGCCTTCTTAACCAATCACTCCTGACTGGTATGCTTGATTGTTTAGACTATAACAGTTTACCGGTTACTCTGTCTCTATCGGTTAGACCCTCTCGTCAGTTCAACCTGCTAACACACACCATAACTTTCAAAGAACAAACTCTAAGGAAGATGGTCTTTCTTCTTGCTTAGGTTCTCTTCTCACTCACACTTCGCATCAAGCATCAACTCATTCTAGTCTCGAGCTGACATATTTATCTTTTAGGGTTATCACCAAGAGCTTCATTCAAATGGTGTCATGTTAGGTTTTTCCTTCACCAACCCGATCTGTATTAGATTTGATCTGATCTACTTTTCTAGAGTGATGATTTGCATGCCATCGATCAACATCGCCAACACCTCACTTTCCAATGTGCGTTTTATATATTTAGATGTTTGCACCATGCTTTTTTGCATCTCTTTATCAACCGCCATTAATGGCTCGGTTGTTTCCTTCAGCAAGCAGGTACAAAGATCATCATGCCACCTTTTCTTCCTCGAGCTGCAACATTTTTCCATCCTCCCATGATTTTTGGGTTCTTCATAAAAGTCAACCTGCTTGGTGACTATTATGTCGATGAATACTTCATCGACCTCTGCATCATCACCCCCTGGCTTCCACCCGTCATCCTTGTCGACATCCACCTATGCTCGGTTTTCTATGTCGGTTTGACATCTTTCACCGATCAAGATTGACTACCAGTTCAACTCACCTTACTGGTATAACCTAACTTCATTGGTTGTCCTTCATACCTACTAACCTTTTCTCTATCGGTGGATCAAGTTGTCCTTCCATCAAACATGTTGGTCCTACTACTTATTCCATCTATGGACATCATTAAAATTCTCTAAGTATACTGGTTCACATCCTTCAATTCTTCTTTTGCTTGCTTGCTTTGCCTTGTCGGTGGTCCTTCTTTACCGGTAGATGATGCATTTCATGTGTACTAGTAACCTACCTTCTATCTACTTACACACATATGGATTGACATCATCATGTCTTACTTCTCTCATACCAGTCACCACTTCTTACTCACCGGTGACCATGCCAAATCAGTTGACATCAATGACAACTTAATACCAATAATGCCAACAATCCCCCCCTTTGGCATTGATGTCAACTCATTGCAAGACTTCACACCAGTAGATTTCTCCCCCTTTGACACAATGACAAAGGGTTATGGTACTTCATTCTCCCTCGATTATACAGTGTATTCTCCCCTTTTTGCCACAATCCGCTCATCCAGCAACATAGAAAATTCAAATGTGATTGTACTATGAGTGTTGCCCAATAGGAAAATAGATACTTGTAATCATGAAATTCTCTTGGGTATTCCTACAATAATTTCCTTCTTCTGCATTTGATTATGTCAGTACACCCATAAGTTCAAGCAAGTCGGTTCTGCATCATAAACACTTGATCTCCCCTTGTGTCAAGCATATGGTTCAAGAGATAGGAGATTTTACAATCAAATCCCCTTGAACCATAGATCTCCTTCCAATCTTAAGCGCATGAGGTAGGTGACACAACTCCCAACTTGTGTCTTAAGTACTCAAAAGTGCTTACCGGTAATAGTTTGGTGAAGATGTTTGCCGCTTGTTCTCTGGTAGGAACATATTCCATCTTTGCTTCATGTCCTTCAACCTTCTCTCTAAAAAAATGTTACTTGATGGCTATATGCTTTTTCCTTGAATGCATCACCAGATTCTTTGATATGTTGATGGCACTTGAATTATCACACCAGATGGGAATAGGATCAGAGATGTCCACCTATATGTCCTTGAGATTTTGCTTCATCCAAAGCACCTGAGAGAAACATGTAGCAGAAACAATGTATTATGCTTCAGCTGTTGATAGGGAGACTAAATCCTGCTTCTTGTTATGCCATGAGACCAACCGGTCACCTAGGAAGAATGCACCACCACTTGTGCTCTTCTAGTCATCAATGCAACATGCCCAATCAACATCAGTATATGCTTCCAAGATGAATTCCCCTTGTTTAGGGTACCGCAATCCATAACTGAGTGTCCCTTGCAGGTACCTAAAAATTATGCTTACGAGATTCATATGTGACTGCTTAGGTGATGCTTGAAATCTATCCACCATGCACACTGCCTGCACTATATCCGGTCTAGAAGTAGTAAGATACAATAAGTTGCATATCATAGATCTATACAGTGTTTGGTCCACCACCGGTGATTCATCATTCTTGCTTAATTTTCTTCCGGTCACCATGGGGGTACTCACTGGTTTGCAGTCCTCCATTTGAAATTTATTTAACATATCCTTTGCATACTTGGTTTGTGAGATAAAGATTCCCTTATCTTATTGTGATATCTGCAAACCAAGGAAGTATGTCAATTCTCCAAGCATTGACATCTCAAATTCTGTCTGTATCTAATCAACAAATTCTTTGCAAAGGGTGTCCTTGTTGCCTCCAAAATTAATATCATCTACATACACAACCACAATGATCATGTGATTTTCATCTTTCTTGATGTATAAATTGTTGTCAGCACTCCCCTTTTTGAATCCTTGCTCTTTCAGATACTGATCTAGCCTTGAATACCATGCTCTAGGAGCCTGCTTTAAACCATACAGGGCTTTCTTCAACTGACACACAAAGGTTTCATCATCATGTAACAAAAACCATTCTAGTTGCTCCATGTACACTTCTTCTTCCAAATTTCCATTGAGGAAGGCAGATTTTACATACATTTGATATACCTTATAACCCTTGTAGGAAGAAAAAGTTAGAAACATTCTAATTGCTTCTAATCTAGCTACCAGTGCAAATGTTTCTTCAAAATCAATGCCCTCTACTTGAGAGTAACCCTTGCACACAAGTCTAGATTTATGCCTAACAATTTTACCTTCTTCATTCATCTTATTCTGGTAGACCCATTTGATGCCAATGATGTTCTTGTCTTCCAGTCTAGGGACTAATTCCCAAGTCTTGTTCTTCTCAATCTGTTGCAACTCTTCTTCCATGGCATCCATCCATTTCTGACTTTTGCTGGCGTCATTAAAAGTTTTAGGTTCTACTTCAGTCATAAGGCAAAAGTTTACTTGTTCATCATTTCGCGCAAGTCTTCTCCTAGTTTGCACACCATCACTCTTATTTCCTAAAATTTGCTCTTCCAGGTGGTTTATCTGCACATATCAGTTAGGGACCTTTTTGGATGCTTCTTTTGGTTTATTGTCTGACTGAGCTTCTTCACCTTCATCACCAAAATCATCATACTGATTCACTTGTGTTTGTCTTCCTTTGTGCATATCCTCATCAACTCTTACATGCACACTCTCAATGACTCTTCTTAGTCTTTTTCGGTAGCATTTATAGGCCTTACTATTAGTTGAGTAACCAAGGAAGACTCCTTCATCACTCCTGGAATCAAAACTACCTAAACCATCCATATCTCTCTTGATAAAACAACTGCTTCCAAATACCTTGAAGTACTTGACTAATGGTTTCCGGTCATACCACAACTCATAAGGTGTCATTCTTCTTTTTGTTCTAAGTTGAACCCGATTCAAGGTATATGCAGTAGTATGAACCACTTCCTTCCAATATATTCCAACAAACTTGCCTCATTTAACATGGTTCTAGCCATCTCCTCCTTGACTGTCTTATTCTTCCTTTCTACCACACCATTTTGTTGTGGTGTCTTGGGGGTTGAGTATTGCCTTCTGATTCTATGTCTTTCACAGTAATCTTCAAACTCATTTGATGTGAACTCTGGACCCTAGTCTAATCTTAGACATTTCAACTTGCACCCACTTTCCTTCTCTACCATCTTCTGAAAGATCTTGAATCTGTCAAATGCTTGTGATTTATCTTGTAGGAAAGTGACCCATGCCATTCTTGAATAGTCATAAATGAAGAGCATAAAATATCTTTCACCGGTAAGAGCTATTGTCCTAGTTGGACCACACAAATCTGTATGTACAATTTCAAGAGGTCTTGAGGTGTTATATTCTTTTGTCTTGAAGCTCACCTTAGTCTGCTTTCCTTTCACACATTCATCGCAAAATGTGCTCACTGGTTTGATAATTGGTGGTATATTTCTTACATACCCCTTTTTGCTTACTGCAACTAGATTATCAAAATTTATGTGGCCTACTATTTTGTGCCACAACCAGCTTTCATCCACTTGTCCCAACATGCATTGGAATTCAAAACATTCCTTTAAATTGTATACATTACCATATGTCCTCTTACCTTCAGCTACAGTTTGACTAGTATTCTCCTTCTTTATCGAGCAACTGGTAGAATCAAGATGAATTTATAACCTTTGTCACACATCTGACTTACACTCAACAAATTGTGCTTCAAGCCTTCCACATAATACACATCATGTGCTTTCAGTTTTCCATCAATGTTTAGAGTACGTTTTCCCTTTATTTTGATGGATGAGTTGTCTCCAAATCTCACTGAACCACCATTCCAATCTTCAAGCTTGATAAATTTCTTTTTATCACCGATCCTGTGGTTAGAACAACCACTGTCTACAACCCATATATTTATTCTTTCAAGATGTAAGGCAGTCTACAATATCAGACTTGATTCAGCCTTGTCCTTTTCTTTCTCAACCCAAACCGATTGAGTTTCCTTCACGCCTAATTTGTAGACGGAAACGCCTTCTTGTAATTTGTTACAATCCGAGGCATAAACAAAAATAGGGCTAATTCCTATTATATATCATGATATGAATTCTAAAAGGAATTTTGGCATCCAATTTAGAATTATTAATATATATCTTATATTATATTACTTTTTTTTTTACTTCAAAATATCAAAATTTATCAAAAATTATAAGAAGATTTGCGTTGTGTCAAAAAATACAAAAAAAATTGTGTCAAAAACTAGAAGAAAATATGTGCCATGTAGAGCTACAAGAAGATTTTTGCCACGTAAAACTAAACATCAAATACTGAAAGGAGTTATTTATGTTTGAGCAAGTTTTTGCAATACCATTGTTACTGTCTTATCAGCTGTCATTTTGTGCTCCAGCTTGACTACCAATTTCTGATCAATATCTGTCCTCTCCTGCTTGATTTTCTTGTTCTTACAAAATTTTGCTATATGGCCAAACTCTTGACAGTTATATCATTTCACATTTACATTGAAATATGAATCTTTCAAACCATTATGTGACACCGATTTACTCTTCCTACATTCAAAACTCCTATGACCAAATCCATTGCACTGATAACAAACAACATTCATATCCCAAAGTGCATTAAATGGATTTCTACTTTTATAACTCATAATGGGCTTATTTTTTAATCTACAATCAGCTAACCTATGTCCAAATTTGTTACACCATTAACAGTAACCATGAAAGTTTGGAACATATCGGCTAGGTTGCCTTGGTCCTGCAACGACTGTCTCACCGGGGGTCTTCCTTCCATGTTTCTAGCTCTAGTGAATCCTTCATGATCAACTCTTTCATTTCTCCTAAGATCTGCATTCTGGTACATTGAATGTGGCCTCTGGTTCATTGATTGTGTATACCAGTTTGTGTGGCGGTTTCTAACAGCTTCTGCATAAGTCTTCTTTACTGGTATCCTTGCTTACCGTGAATGTCTTCTACTCTTCACCTTCACTTGAAGAAGTGAACTGTATCTCCTTACCGAATGTGTCTTTGCTGTTTGAACTTTGTCCTTCTTCAAATCCTAAGCCACAAGTATCTTTAGATTGCTTCTATTTGCTCAACATGTTGTCCAAGGCTTCTGTGCTACCCTCATATTTGCTTCTCACTTTTAGTTCATCCTCACTCCTTTCAAGCTCCTTTCTGAGCTTCACTATTTCTGATTCTAGATCTTGATGCCCCTTTTCCTTTTTCATTAGATCAAAGGATGTAACTTCACATATCCTCTTGGCTTCTTCCAACTGGAGTTTCGAGTCAGAGATAACTTGATTGAACTCATCTAGGGAATGCTTCAGAGACCTTGCTCTTTTGCTGCAGCAAGCTTGACCTTCTTGAGTTCTCTTCTTGTCTTACTCAACTCCTCAAGAGAACTTATGAGCTCACCTTCTAGATCCACTTCGGCCTCAATGTCTTTTTCTTCCTCATCTTCACCAACAGGTTCATAAAGTGCCATAAAGAGATTAATTTTCTTTCATTCTCATGGTAGTCATCTTCTGAAGCACTTTCTTCATCTGTGACATAATCCTTAATAGAATATAGGTTGTTATGCTTCTGGTAGCCTCTTCTTCCTTGCCAGTAGACATTCCTTTCTTTGTCTTTACTGACAGATCTGCCAAAACTTTTTGCTCATCTCCACCGGTTTCTACATTTTGTAGCAAACTGTCCAACTTTACCATAGTTGAAGCATTTGAGTGGTAAGTTTCCTTTATACTTGTCAGATCCTCTCTTGAGCTTTCTGACAAATGTTTCTACCTCTACATCCAAGTCTTCATTGGATCCTTTATGAGCAACCTCTTCCTTGCCTTTTTGGTGGAGTTGAATGCTACCTCTTTCCTTGAGGAAGCTTCACCGGTTGTTCTCATTTCATAGGTTGTTAGAGAGCCAAATAGCTCATCCATTTGATGGTGTAGATGTATAAAAATGACCACATTCCTAAATGAATATTTTATGTTCATTTTTCTATTTGATTAAATCCCATTTAATTAAATTATCCACATTCTTCTATTTTATTAAATAAATTACTCAATTTATTTAAATAAAATTCACTATATCCATTTAATGAATAAATCATTTTATTCAATTAAATCCCCCCTATCCACTTTTAATTAAATTCAAATTTAATTAAATAAGTTATCCCAAATTGAATAAATCAAATTTATTTAATTACAACCAAATTGAATGAAAATCATTTAAATCCTATTATCCCTCCATCCACTTGCAAAATCCCAAACCCCTTCCTAATCCCTTCTAGAATCTTCTAATCGCTTCTAATTAACCTAACCCTCCTCTAAATTTTGTCACATCCCTAAGCAAAGGGAAGTCACTTCTCAAAAACCTTAAAGTCTTTGATAACCATTGAAGGTTTTCAACCTTCAACCACTAAAACCCTTAAAGTCTTTGAAAACCATTAAAGGCTTCCAACCTTCAACCACTTAATCCCTAAAGTCTCCAATAACCATTAATGGTTAATTCAAACCTTCCCACATGGTTAAAACATTTGTTTTGACTCAACCTCTATCCAACCCAAGGGTGTCATCAGGCCTTTAATGCTTTGACCATGATTATCTCTTAATCATTTGCACAAAGGTTTATCCTTGGATTAACTCTTAATCTAGTGGGTAAACCTAACTTAGACTTGACCCTTAGCCTTTAGATAACCATGAGGTCTTCTCAGGCCTTTAATGCCTCCAACCTCTTTTCTCAACCCAATCCTATGTTGACACTTGTCACCATTTCATTGGTACAAATTGTGCACATGGATCCCCAACTTTCAAACCTGGCCCTTGATTAAACCTTTCAATCTTGACCATCCATTGCCCTGTTTGTGCTATAAATAGAGCTCTCATTCCTCCATTCTTAACAATCATCTTTCAAATTTGAAGCATCACACTTATGCTCAAATTATTTCAAGCTCTCATTTCATATATGCTCATCATTTAGCCTCTTTTAGATCATAAATTAGACTAATATGCATGCTTAGATTACTTTCTTTATCATTTTAGCTCAATCATAGATTAAACATATCATGCTAGGATAGTATTCATACTAATCTTGTCATCTTATCATTTAGTTTATTGCATTTTTAGCATCATACATAGCTTACAACACATCTCATACTAAAATCAACCAAAAGCATCTCTCGTTCTCATATTTGCCATCCCTAAACCATTTTGCTCAGTGATCTGAGAGCAAAAACGTTGGTTTGAGGGACATTGTGAGATAGAGAACCATGGGACCCTCCTTGGGAAGCTGAGTAACACTGTGTTACTCCATAGCTTGCATCAAGAAGTCATGTGTGTGTGTGTGTGGACTAGTATTTAACTAAATTTTCACATATTAAGTTTTATTCGCCCACTTTTCCCGCATACAGATGGTATGATGAAAGAATAAGTATCCAATAGAATATTGAGAGGGGGGCGTGAATCAGTATATTGAAAAACTGATACAAAGTTCCCAAACTCAAACTCAGTCAAACAAAGTAATCATATCTCAGTCAAGATCAATATTCATAAGAATACTTGACATTAATCAGTTTAACTGTTATGACAACTTTAACAGTAAACAACTTCAATCTTGTGAATATCAACAATGCTTAATCATAACTCAACATATTCATCTCTTAATGCTTCTACTTAACATTCCTTATCAGAGATTAACCAAATCAACAAATAAGATCATAACCACAAAAACATTCAGCACTTGACACAAATGTTTGTATGTGGAAAACCCAAATAGGTAAAAACCATGGTGAGATGAGACTCGTAAGGATAGCTATATGAACTCTTTCAAAGTTTGCCCTGTTAGGAGCCAAAGCCTATTAGAGCTTTATAATAAGTCTTGTTAAGAACTAATTCCGGTTAGGAATCACTCGATTAAGGGATTTACAAATATGCCTTGTCAGAAGCACAATACCCTGTTAGGAGTAACCTCGTTGGAGGATTTAAGAATCCAAGCTAATGGACCACCTCGTTAGAGGATTTAATGAGTAACCAAGCTTGTTAGAGCTTACCCAATTAAGGGATTTAACTTCTGTTGTAATTGTTAGAAAACAACAGTTTAGTTGATCAGATCCTTCTATAACCTTTAGTCTGCCTTCACTCAAAGTGCAAATCCATACACCGGTTTGGCAACTATACACTCAATAGGATTTCTACCAACCTTGCCAACAACCTTAACAAACAACTTCATCGAACTTAAATAGAAATCAATTAGGTCAGTAACACAACACAAAACCTAATTCTCATCATCGAGATTAAAAACAAGTCAACACAATATTGACTGTTAGAAATTATGACAATCTCTTCACATTCTTCAATATAATTTCAACCACTCCATGATCACTACTCTAGTGCTCTTTGTAACTCATCACGCGTTGTGCATTAGATGCAATCCACTTTGCTCCTTCCCTAGATAAGAACAAACATGCCAAAATGATTTGAATATTTCCTTAATCAAATGATCACACGTGTCTCCATCATTACCGCTTATCAGATAACAAACCATCAAACTTGGTAGGTTAGGGTTTAACAACTGATAGGGTTTACCAGTTACATTACATAGAAAGGTTTAACCCTTTACATCGGTTCAACTCACAAACTTAACATATAGGTTTACAACATCTTCCACAAATCTCTTCTTACCAGTTACTAGCCAATATAAAAACAACAATATCAACAATAACATGAATATCATTTACCAGTTGAATTGACATCAATGACAACATATCATTAATGCAATCTTGATGCAAAATGCCAACACCATTGTGAAGGTCTTCAGATCCTTGGCTTCCTTTATGGTAGAAACCTTAGTATCATACTTAGATGTGAGAGATCTAAGTACCTTCTTGACAATAATCTCATCAACAATTTCTTCTCCAACTCCTCTGATGGTGTTCACAGTTTCATCTATTCTATGAAGGTAGTCTGCAATCTCTTCTTCATCTTTCATCTTGATACGTTCAAGCTGACCTCTTAGTGATTGCAGCTTGGCCTCTTTGACTTTGACATCTCCTTCAAATAACCTCTGCAATTTATCCCGTCTCCTTGGCGGATGCACAATGCATGACCTTGACAAACTCATTATTTGACAACCCACTTAAGATAGCATGTTTAGCCTATACATTATTCTCATACTCCTTCTTAGCATCCAGATCAATGGGAGGTACACTAGGGACAATATACCCATTCTTGACAGACATCCACACATCAAAACCAAGTGAGGAAATATAGGTCTCCATTCTTCTGCTCAAAAAGGCATAGTTAGATCCATCAAACATGGGAGCTCTTGAGGAGGTGGACTCATTTCTTGCCATTGTGTTCTTTGATCAAAATCTACCCAAGCTAGAGAAAGATTTAATCAACTGAGAACCTATGCTCTGATACCAATTGTTGAACACAATGTACCACTAAGAGGGGGGTGAATCAATGGTATTGTAAAGTGGAAAAATCGAACCCTAAATGTTCTCCCCTCCCCAACTCCAAGGAGAGAGAAGGGAGAGTCACTAGGGTTGATGGTTTTCACTTAGGGGAGACTTTACATTCAAAAGAGGGGTTGAAACCCACAAGATCCAATCCCACACAATGCAAGATTGGATTCTAAATGAGTTTCAAGGGTTGTGACATCAAGGATACCCTCTTTTGTAAAGAATGTAGATAGAAAGATTGAACTAGGAATGCATGTAAAGTAGGAAAGATTCGCTTATAAACAGAGATAGGGATATGGGATGAAGCTGTAGACCTGGAATTAGCAGTAAAATGTCGAGACGGTGCTGTTCTGCAAATTTGAGCGAAAGTTGACGGGATGATGGTGCCCAGCGTGCACACGGTCCTCCGAAAAATCCGCGAAACGAAGGGGGATCTGTTCGTCTCTGCACAAGGATTCCAGATCTTCAATTACAGCCGCGTACCTGCAACCTACACACAGAAAAGAGAGGACGATTGGGGGGTTAGGGATGAGGGGTTTGCCTTTAGGTCAAACCCCAGTTTTGGAATTAACCAAGAAATGAGAATGCTGTAAATGTAAATGTTTGTAATGTAAACAAGTACTGATACCTTGTTGTAAGAATGTTTGTATTCTTACATGCGAAGGTGTAATGTATGTAGTATGTGATCTCCTCTTCAATGGTTGAATCCTTGTCTTGAATGCAACACCTAGCCTTGAATGGAGACTTAGAATGCTCAATTGCTTGAAGGAATGCTTGAATGCTTGAATGTGTGAATATCGCTTTCGCGTCTTGCTCGCATATGTTTTCCTCTTTCTTACCTCCTCAAATGGGAGGGGAAATGTAGTTTATATACTTGTCAATTAGGGCTGATAGACTGATTTTCCCGACCTTAGGCCGACCAGGAAACATTATTTTCCAATTTGCAAACTTAAAGACCCGATGCCCACAAGAGACCGGGCCCAAAATAGGGCCAGGGACCAGGGACCAGGGCGCTGGGCGCCATGGTCCCACCTCCCGGGACAGCAGGGTGCAAGGAGGGATCAGGCCAGGGTGCAGAAAAATGCAGTTTTTGGTGTTATAAACAGGTTTCGGGGTCTCCATTCAGGTTCAACATTACACCGCCATCGTGAAGACCCAAATGCAGTCGAAATTACAAGTGTCACAATTTTAGGACGCTACAGGTACCTAAAAATTTTCCTTTTAAACCAAGCCTTGAGTATCGGTTAACAAATTAGACACTAAACAATCAAACCGGTAATATAAGAGTGGATATCAAAAGAGGTAAACACACAAATGTATAACCCACAACATAAGATGTACGAGGAAAACCTAGTATGGGAACAACCTCGATGGGAAATGTTGTTGGAGTCTACTGCTCCAATCCAGCCTCACAATGAAACAATGAATTACAATGGTTTAGGGCACTAACCCAAGGAGCACCAACCACTGCACCAAGCTCCAACTCGGTGTTGTATAATGAAATACAATTTTGATATAGTGATAGCACCTGGTTGCAAATGAGTTCTACAACACTTGATCAATGGATTTCTGTCAGTTAACAAACTCCTCTTCTTCACTGGTTCTCACACTGTCAGTTATCAAATTACTCTCTCTGATCACTCACTGGTTACTTCCAACCTTTCTTTTCTCTTTCTCAGCCTCATACTTCACAGTGTCACTCTTGGATGCCTTCCTAACCAATCACTCTTCATCAGTACGCTTGACTATTTAGACTGTAAGAGTTTATCGGTTACTCTATCTCTACCAATTAGACCCTCTCGCTAGTTTAGCCTGCTAACATACACTATAACTTTCAGAGAATAAACTCTAAGGCAGATGGTCTTCACCAACCCCTACTGATTTAGGGCACCAACCTAAGGAGCACCAACCCCTGCACCAAGCTCCAACTCGGTGTTGTATAATGGAATACAATTTTGATACAGTGATAGAACCTAGTTGCAAATGAGTTCTGCAACACCTAATCAATAGATTTCTATCAATTAACAAACTCCTCTTCTTCACTAGTTCTCACACGACCGGTTATCAGATTACTCTCTCTGATCACTCACTGGTTACTTCTAGCATTTCTTCTTCTTCTCTCTCTCTCTCTCTCTCTCACACACACACACACACACACACACACTTTTCTGTGTCACTCTTGGATGCCTTCCTAACCAATCACTCCTCACCGGTAAGCTTGATTGTTTAGACTATAACAGTTTACCAATTACTTTGTTTCTACTAGTTAGACCCTCTCGCCGGTTCAACCTGCTAACATACACTATAACTTTTAGAGAATAAACTCTAAGGAAGATGGTCTTTCTTCTCACTTATGCTCTCTTCTCACTCACACTTCACATCAAGCATCAACTCATTCTAGTCTTGAGCTGACATATTTATCTTTTAGGGTTCCCGCCAAGAGTTGCATTCAAACGGTGTCGTCTTAGGTTTTTCCTTCACCAACTCGATCAATATTAGATTCAATGCAATCTGCTTTTCTGGAGTGATGATCTGTATGTCATCGATCAACACCGCCAACACCTTGCATTCCAATGTGCATTTTCTATATTTGGATGTCTGCACCATGCTTTTCTATGTTTCTCTGTCAACCACCATTAATGGCTCGGTTGTTTCCTTCGGCAAGCAGGTACAAAGATCAGATCTTCTTGTACGGCTAGTTCAATCGTCCTGACACCTTTTCTTCCTCGAGCCGCAACATTTTGCCATCCTCCCATGATCTTTGGGTTTTTTTTATAAAATTCAACTTGCTTGCTAATTGTTACGTCGATGAATACTTCACCGACCTCTACGTGATCACCACCTAGCTTCCACCTATCATCCTTGTCGACATCCACCTATGCTCAGTTTTCTATATTGGTTTGACATCTTTCACCAACCAAGATTGACTACCGGTTCAACTCACCTTACCGATATAACCTAACTTCACCGGTTGTCCCTCATACCTACTGACCTCTTCTCTATCGATGGATCAACTTGGCCTTCCATCAAACATGTTGGTCCTACTACTCAGTCCATTTACCAGCAACATTAAACTTCTCTAAGTATACCGGTTCACATCCTTCAGTTATTCTTTTTCTTGCTTGCTTTGCCTTGTTGGTGGTCCCGCTTTACCAATAGATGATGCATTTCATGTGTACCAGTAACCTACCTTCTATCTTCTTACACACATATGGATTGACATCATCATGTCTTAGTTCTCCCATATCGGTCACTACTTCTTACTCACTGGTGACCATGCCAAACCAGTTGACATCAATGACAACTTAATGCCAATAATACCAACAGGGATAGAATTTCTTTTCCCATTTTCAGATCGACAATCATATCTATGTTAGGGAGTGGGAAATCATCCTTGGGAAAAGCTTTATTTAGGTCTCTGAAGTCAGTATAGATTATTATACCTTGAGTGGGTCTAGTCACTGGTACTAAGTTTGAAATCCATTCTACATAGTCTATGGGTCTAATAAAACCCACATCTAACAATTTTTGTATTTCAACTTTGACTAATAGGGCTATTTGGGGCTGCATCTTCTTGAGATTATTCTTATATGGTTTCACTCCTGGTAGCAATGGTAAATGATACAAGACCAATTCTGGGTCCAACCTTGGCATGTCAGCATATGACCATCTAAAGTTTATTGGACGTTGCATGAAGAATTGAATAAATTTTTATTTTTCTATGGGGTTTAAAGATTTAGCCAACTATATTTTATGTACAGTCTCAGCGTCTCCAATGTTGACTTCTTCTATTTCTTTGACTAGTATTGTTGATTGTTATTTATATATAAAAAGAATATCCAATCTTCTTGTAGTGGCATTTTCTATTTCATCTACATCTTCTGGATTAGAAGAGGAGATTGCTTCTCCAAAGTAGGTGGTTCTGTGTAGATCTATAGCGAAACCGACTTTGTGATCATCATAGGGAAATTCATCCACAACACCTAAGAACTTGGCTATAGCCTCATCATTTTGGAACCAATCCAAATGTGGTGGTTCTTCTTGCCTCTAGTCTATCAGGTGAGGATACATAAGACAAAGGTCTTTGTCTTCATTAGGAGGAGATGTTGCTGACATCATATAGATCCTATTGTCAAGTACATACTTGATTGAATTTTGGTCAACTTGTTTTTCCTCATTTTCAATGCCATCATCCATAGGTGATTGATTGTCATAGGATCTAAATGTTGAATATGTGCTACAACTGTGTAGAGATAAGAATTTAGTCATGGGAATTAGTTATACTCTCAATATATGTCTCTTTGTTTGATCCATCTTCATTAAATTCATCAACTTCTTCAATGGGAGAGAGAAGAGTTTCAACAGTGTTGATGATGAATGGGAAAGTCTCCTGACTTTTAGATCCTTCTTCTGTGATAGAAACCTTACTTAAGGCTTGTATGAGAGATAGATGCAATATGAAATTGGCTTCTCTAGCTGGTACTATGTCTATTCCTCTTGGTGTGTTGGTTGATGATGATGGTGCCAAGTGAGTATTTGATTCATCTTCTGATGCAAGTCATGTTTTTGTCACTACATTAACATGTGATGTTAGTACAAAGGAAATTGTTGACATGTTGTTTTGGCTTGGTGACTCAAGATCCTCATCCTCATTTATGAATGGTGTTGTTGTCGGTGGATTTTGAATAACTAAAGTATTTGGTCTAGAAGTTCTTCTCCTTCTTGTCAGGCCTGTATATCCCAAGCCCCAATTATTTGGATTTTCATATAGTAATATAGGCTCTATAATGCCTTTAGCATGTGCCATCATATCCGTATCTTTGTAGCATTTTGAATCCATTGCCATATTGATCTAAAGGAAGTCTAACATTTGTATGATCATCTTCTTCTTTATAGAGCCATTTGTTGACATCCTCCTCTTCATTTATCTCTCCCCATCTTATGAAGGAACAAGAGTCCAAGAACTAAACTATTTCTTTTCCTTTATTTTTATTTTCTAGATTTGGTAAGGTTCTCCCAAAGGATCTAGGAGATAATTGGCATACTGATATTTTCCTGGAACTTGAATATTCGCCATATCCTTCATCCTTGATCTGGAGAGGTGGTGTTGTAGGTGTGCAAGATGATGATGTTGGTGTATCTAAAATTTTCAAAGATTCCATCTACATGGTGAGTGGAGCCACCCAATTGATTGGGACTTGATTTTTTGTGCTTTCCCTAAGGTAGTTACATGCTGAAAGGGGTTTGGATCACCCTATACTATGATCTTAGTGCTATCATAAGGGCACTTAATACATTGGTGGAAAGTGGAAGGTATTGCATGCATGGCATGTATCCATGGGCGCCCTAGTAGCATATTGTATCCCAATTCTCAATCCAACACTTGAAATGTGATATTTGTGGTAACAGGTCCCACTTGTAGAAGTAAGGTCACCACACCCTTGGATGGGTGTTCTTTATCATCATAATCTTTAATGTTGATTCTCTTGGTAGGATCAATATGATGTTGTGAATAACCCAAAGCTTTGATCAAGTTAAGAGTGCATATGTTGAGTCCAGCTCCACCATCTATTAAGACTCTTCTGACTTTTCGTATGTGAACAAGTACTTCTAGGTGAAGAGGATCATTGTGCATGGGTCTATTTGTTGATACATCTTGCTCTGTGAATGCTACTCTGTGGGGGAAAAAGTGACACTAAGCAAACATGCCCTAATCTCACTTTCAATCACACACTTGTGGAATATGAAAGAGCCTAGAGGTATCACACAATTGGCTACTTCTTTCTGTGGAAGAGAGAGCCACGGGCTACCTATTAGGATTTCTATTCCTTTGTTGCAAATGATAGATAAAATGATGCAAGTTCAACTACTAGCCCTAGAGTGCAAGTATGAACTAGTAACAAGATTGCAAGATTGAGATTAAGTGATGAAAAACTGTAAACACAAGGATAAAAGGAGAATGCAGATGTGTACCTAGGGTTAAAATCTGAGTGGAAATGTTCAGGACGGGGGCGCGGGCGCCACTGTCCTGATTCTGCACCTGAAACTATTGTTTTGCAACCTGAAAAGCTGTCAAAAAAATGCTGAAACTGCTGTCTGACAGAAGGACCAGGGCGCCCAGCACCCTTGTCCCAGGGACCAGGGCGCCCAATGCCCTTGTCCTGGCAGGACCAGGGCGCCCAACACCCTTGTCTTGGCAGGACCAGGGCGCCCCACGCCCCTGTCCTGGTCTTTTTCTCTGCAATTTGGTGTGTTGTCCCGTCTCAGTCTGCTTCCATCGGATCTGCAACTTGCGGCGTCGTCCGAATCCTGATACCTGCACTTATATCTGAAAAGGTATGGTGGGCGGCTATATAGGGTTTTGCCTTAGTCAAACCCCCACTTTGGTGATTTCCACCTCCACGAATAGCCAAGTTGTATTGTAAAAGTAGTGTGTGCAGACCTTGTGTGTGTGCAAGATCCTAAAATGCAAGTAAGCAAACTAGAGCAACCTAGAAAGTAAACCCTAATTGCTTGTACATGATAATGTAAGTGCTCCAAATCAAGATGCAAAGTGATCTAAAGCATGAATACAAATGATATGATGAAACTTATGCAAAGACATGAAAACAACATGAAATCATACCCAACCCCAAGGGAGGGGTACAAGCCAATCTTCAGTCGGTAATCCCCTATTGCTCTTCAATGTCTTCAAAGCCCTAAATGGATGAATGAAATTGATGAATGCTTGATGGATGGATGTTGAATGTTGTTGAAGTCTTCAAAGATCTGCTCTTTCGCTGCATAGAAGGTCCTTGAAACCAAAATTCTCATCCTTTCCAATGAAGAAAGAGAGCTCTTATATATGAAACCCTAGGTCTTAATTCCAACTTTTGGCCGACCTAGAGATTGAATCTCCCGCCAATATCTTGGGGTTAAGCTTTATTTTATGATTGGATCGTGCTCCTAAAATTTCAGGAAAAATGTCCGGGACCATGTGCACTCCGGGCGCCATGGTCCTGACAACTTTTCACCAAAATTTCAGGGCCGTCGGATATGATGATTTTAGAGAGAATTTTGAAGTTACAGGTGATTTTGAGATGTTTTGACCCCCGAAATCAAGCCCCCAAGTTCAAAATAGGGCCTAATTAGGGTTTTTGATTAAATGATGTATTGGAGGAATAAAATGAAAGGGGCACACTTTAATGAAAAGGGCCCAACCTTATGATATGGGAGATGATAAAATAGAACCTTAGACCTAATTAATTTAACTAATTAAGTGCTAAAGGGGAAATGCAATGCAAAATGCAAAATGCGCCAAGGCGGGTGCTAAACTAGGTGTGAAAT
Organism: Cryptomeria japonica; assembly: GCF_030272615.1. Taxonomy (NCBI): domain Eukaryota; kingdom Viridiplantae; phylum Streptophyta; class Pinopsida; order Cupressales; family Cupressaceae; genus Cryptomeria; species Cryptomeria japonica. The sequence goes on along the minus strand of NC_081413.1, from coordinate 506,576,624 downwards.
TGTACCACCCTAGCAAGTGCGTACAATTTACGACGCTACAGCTACCTTGGAAGCAACTAGATTTCCAACCATGGATTTGAAGGTGTTTTCGTCTATGTTGCAGGCGACAACAAATTCTTGGAGAGCTTTATCTAGGACCGACATGTGAGCCGAGGAGATATGAAGCAACTCAAGAAATGAAATTTGTGCCCCAGGGTCTTTCTTAGTTGATCCACTATACTGTAGTTACTAGTTGGTGGAAGTGGATTAGATGGAACCCCTTGTAATGTGACTTTGGATCAACGAGTGACAACTGTACAATCTCAATTTTTTGGATTGACTGAAATTGTGGCCACTATTTTATTTCTTGCACTGATTGTATTGATTGCATAATCATATGCTACATTGGTGTAATTTGTAGTGTTATTTTATGTCCCTGAACTGGAAGCCTTTCCTTTGTCATGCTTGACAAAAGGGTCCTTGAATATAGTATGATTTGTGTTGGTTGATCCCTTGTTAGCATCCACATTGATGTCACCTTGATCAATGAGGTCTTGTATCAAGTTTTTGAGCTTATAATAACGTGTTGTCTTATGGCCTTTAACGCAATGGTACTCACAAAATTCATTGTCATTCCATCAAGCGGGTTTGAATGGACTTGGTTCATATGGTCTAATATCTAGTAGAGTAATGACATTGGTTTGTATCAGCTTTTTAAGAGCGGTTTCAATTGGTTCTCCAAGGGGTGTATAATTCCTTCTAGGTGTACTAATCCTTGGAGGTCTTTGATTACTAGATTGGATTGCATTGGCATTTGTTGATGTTGTATTGCTTCTTTGAGACTAATTTCTATTAGGGACAAAAGAATCCATTGGTCCTTAAAGCAATACCACTGGTTGATCCCTGTTGACAACACGAGTGTCTACAACCCCATCACTTGTCACATTCCTATTTTTGGACTAGAACTTTGGCTTTTCACTACTTGAATTATCGATCAACTGGTTCATTGTCTTTGTGATGTTTCAATATCCCTTTCTCTACTAGGCCCTTTTCACACTTTAAACCCTTTTCTATGATTTCCTTGAATGTATTAAGACATTGCATTTGTAGTGGATATTTAACTTGAGTAATTAGGTTCTCAATGAAGATATCCACTTGTTTGACTTATGGAATGTGATTGAGACATCTATAGTATAAGGCTCTCCATCTTTGTAAGAATGAAGTAAATGTTTCACCTTATCTTTTTTTGGCTGCACATAAATCCATTAAAGTAACTAGATTTTCTATATTGTGTGAGTAGTTTGTTATAAACTGCTCTGCCAATTCAACCCATGAGACAATTCTTGGTGGTAAGTGTGAGAACCATTCTAATGTTGTTCCTCCAAGACTTTTAGGAAATAGACACATCAAATATGTGTCTTCATGAGCTACTTCAATACATGTTGTGAAGAATTCTCTGAGATGATCTTGGGGGTCACCTTTTCCTCTATATTTGTCAAATTTTGGGGTCTCAAAATGTCGTGGAAAAGGTGGCATGTACAAAGTCCTATCAAAAGGACAAGGACAAAGATCTTCCACGGGCTAGCTCTTCTTTTCATTTTCTATTTGCATATTAGTCATTTGCCTTTGGAGATTCTGCACTTGCTCAACCAAGATTTTGGTTTGGGTCAAAGGTGTACTGACCATATAGGTATTCCCCAAAAAGGATTGGTGTTTGAGTATACTGCACCTTGCTGAAACATTGACTGAGTATGAAACTATGTGCCTTGCTCTCCATTGGGTGTTGTGAAATATGCAAATTGAGTACTGACATTAGGCTGACTTGATCCATACATTCTAGCAGAGCCTTGATTCATGTTCTGACCACTGTAAGTAGACCCAACTGAAACTGAAACGATACTGCAGGTTAGGTAACACTTGTTGATATAATAATTTGAGCCACTGTTGTTGTTGTTGTTGTTGTTTGTGAAGTAGCATCAGGGGTTGTCTGAGACACGATATTTGTATTGGAGGACACGGCTCCTGATTGAAGATTTTGAATTAAAGCCACCATATTTTAAGTTGTTGCGGCTTGTGTGCTTTGAAGTGCACCATGAGCTAAGGTTGAAGACATTGCTTGTGTTTGTGTAACATTTGGTGTCTGATTCACATTTTGAGTCAAGGTTACTCCTGGTGGTAATATCATTGAAATGTCAACATTTGGGGGTAACTTGGCCCCATTTTGAATCAAAAGGGAAAGGTATCAATCTTTGTCATTGTTGATAAGCGCATTTAAGACCATGAGGAGTTGTGGATCTTGTTGAGCTACCTCCAATTCTTCTTGTGTCAAGTTTTGTTGGATTTCATCTATTGAAGGCATTTTGTTTGTATTTATTGGCAATGTTGTAGGTCGTCTAGCCTACGGTTGCTGGTAAGTTGATAAATTCATGTTCCACGTGGGGTTGAACAACATGTTGTTATTTGGATTCATTTTAGCTCTTTGTGATATGGTTACTGGCATGAATGACTTCTATGACACCTAGGAAATGAAATACTTTGGACAAGTTATGAAGCTAGACTCTGACACTCTATTGGGGATTAGGACGAGGAAGAAGTTTTTTTATTGTAGTCTAAGTCTTTCGAGTCTTTTCTGAAAGATTTCTCTTTTAGCTGCTCTCTGGATTCAGATTGATTTTCAAATTTCCTTGTCTATAACAAATTCAACTCCTTCATATTGGGGGACACTAGTTCTCAACTTCCATGCAAGGTTATCTAGACTATCAATGATTTCTCCTTGATCATTGTTTAGACCAAGATTGGGTTATTCAAATGGGAAGAAACCATCACCATGCAAGACCATGGTAACACATGCTATGTATACTCTCTAAAGATGATGGTAATGTAACTAGAGGAGACTAACTCAAATGACCAAGTGGTTGACACTACTCAAAAAAATTAGGAGTTGATGATGACCCAATTGAAAGCTTTGGAAAGAGATTCACAATGCTATACTGATGAGCAAGGGAACCAAGTTGAGATTGATTCGAATAGAGGGGTCTTAATATTTTTGAGAAAGTTCTTGAACCTGATGCAGATTGAGACTATGCAAGGACTAAGTGAAGATGAAAAATTTGAGCTTGATGCAAAATGAGGATGGAGACAAGACTTATGCATATACTATGAGGACTAAGGCAAATACCAAATGAGGAATGAGGACAAACTATGCAAGACTAAGGACTTAGAATGAGTTATGAAATCTATGGGACTTAGGATCACAAAGAGTAAAGTGTTGTTTCCATTCTTTGAAAATGTGACGCTAGTTTGGTTTCTACTTTGATCAATTTTGTTGAGGAAAGATTATTTTTTGGTGATATATTTTCTGATTGTTTTGATAAAATTGTTGTGAAAAGGTATAGCCACTGAATTTTGTTCTAACGAGCTTTGAAAAATAAAGTCTTGCACATAAGGGCTTCAATTAGCCCATATCAAGACTAAATCTATACTAGTTTGGCACATATGATACACAAATAATCATAATAGATTAAGCCTAGGCTAGATAGTGGAAACCATTCAATGGGGCCCCCACAACAAAATATTGAGACAAGGCAGACGGATAGAGAGTCTGCAGCACTGGCTCCACTCCACGACACACACTTATCAGGCATGTCAGTCTCTCTTACCTCGAAGATCTAGAGATCTTATAACTGATGATTTTTTGTGTCATCATGCAAGGTTCATGGAGGGTATCTATGTGGTACGATCCTCACTCTCGGAACCATTGAACGTGGGATTTTGGGCTACTACTTGGTTCTTATTGAAATTTTGAGGGATCCTTATCCAACGACGGATTCTCAAAAATAGCCACTTAATACTTTAGTTAAGCTTATCAGTGCAGGGAAGGTCCCCACATACGCTAAATTCACTCAACACTTCAGTCGCTTGACCAGTATATTTATATAGAGGCTCGAAAAACCCGCTTGAAAGTATGCTGAGAGAGATGATATCCACAACGCATCTCAATTCTAGCTACCACTGTGAGGTGATGAAATCCCCATTAGGTATACCACTAAACTACTGAAAATGATAGGTGTTGTTATCACTTTTCCCAATCTCCCAAGACCCCAAAGGCGGTTGGGATGGTACTTCGTGCAACAGTAGGTCCACCCAAGACAAAGAGAAAGCGCTCTTGAGTTCTTTTTTCTTTAAGATAGTAGTATGTGAGATATTATAAACATAAAGCAGACACATGTCCTTTTTAAACCCAAAGTCCAAATGTGAGATCCACAAGTTCATGTCCATTTCAAACCCAAAATCCAAAGATGAGTTTGTCTTGTTCAATTTTAAGCCCATGCATTCAAGAGTGTGTTTTAGGTTCTTTTTAAGCACCAAATCAAAAGATTAAAGCATTCATGTCCATTTTTAAAACCCAAATCCAAAGATTGGCTGATAAAAAAAATATTGCAAGCACACATTAGTAGTTTGATAACAATCTTCGACCGATCACAACTTCCCTATTCTTCCTTGCCACACGTTGCAAATAGAGAATTAATAGAACCAAAAAAATAGAAATATTAAAGAAAACACATAATAGAAAAACTCTCAAATTCATCCAACGAATGCAAATTAATGTTAGCATGAATGTGTGTAGGGTTCTAAACGAATATAAATTTATGACATAGCGAATGTGAATTACTAAGTGTACAAATGCGAATTTTTGTGTGCACGAATGTGAATGGTTGTCTACACGAATGTGTGATGAAAATAACAGAGAAATTGTAGAATAAAGAATGTTAAACCTACAGACAGAAAGTTAGTCCATGATGATGTTAACCATTACTTCAGCCTCGTTGATGATTGATATTTCTCCAGGTATTTTTGGACGAGGTTTTGGTATCTAGATAGGGCAATTTCATCTTCTTTCTACCTTTAGCATTCTCTAATGGGCTCTCTATTCTCTCTGTTTGTCTGTGCTCCTTCTTGTACCCAAAATCTTAAATCTGACTCTTCTTACCATTAGATCTAATTCATTTTAAGAAAAAGACAATAATTTCCAGATTTAAAAATTGAATGTGGGTTAGAGCCGCAGAGAAATTGTGAAAAGGAATGACAAATTGAAAGGGAAATATGATTAATCTAGACGAATGTGAATCATCACAATGAATGTGAATTAATGTTTGCACGAATGCGAATTACTTTGTGCACAGATATGAATTTCTATGTGCATGGATGCAATCTCATATCAACACAAATGCACAACGAATCATGTTTTGTCCGTACAAAATTCGTAGAAATCTACAAAAAATCACAAAAAAAGAGATCAGTTTGTTGTTTGTTTCACGTCGAGTTCACCATTTGTTTTAGGGGAAAATTAGCCATACTTAATCTGATTTAAGAGAGTAAATCATGAATACTCTAATCCAATTAAACTAGTCCCTAAATAACAATGAAATAGAATCAAATCAATTGAACATAAAAGAATATAATTAAAACTTCGTCAATTGATCCAAAGCAAATATTTCATTGCTCTTCTCCAATATTGTGTTGTGTGGCTCTTAGACATCGCTATGAGATTCTTGCATAAAGATGGGACAACAATTTCAAAGATCATGATTAAGAAAAAATGAGGATAAATGGGTTGAATTTATAGATTTTGGAGGATTAGAATGGATGGCTGAGATTCATTCTAGAACATAATCGATCAGTGGTGGAGATTGCTTGCAAAATAATTGATTGAGAATGTAACTCATTTGATCGATGAGTCAATTGGATTGATTGATCAGTGAACTGAATAGATTAATCAGTGAACTGAGTTGATTGATTTGTTAACTGAATTGATTGCTCTGTTCCAAAAAGGTGATTTGGAGTTGAAAAAGGTGATTGAGGAGTTAATTGAGTTAACTAGGGAGATGACTGAATAGATTGCCTAGTTGACTGAATTGATTGGGAGTTAGAATTTGAACATGTGTTGTAGGAATTTGAAATGAAATTCACATTTCATTTTTTATTTGAATTTGAATTTAGATTTTCAAAAACTGAAATTCACATGTAATTAATTGAAATTTGATGAAATTGGCATTTGGGAGAATTTAAAATTTGAATTTAATTAAATAATTTAATGAAATTATTTAACAATTCAGAAATTGAATTTAATTAAATAATAAAGATTATTTAATTAAACAAATTAAATCAAAATTAATTAAATAATAAATATTTAATTATGTAAGAAAGGGGATTAATTGATTAGGTGATTAGAGGAGGAATAGAATAATTAGAAAAGATGAAATGTGATGATTAAAACTAATTTAGAAGAATTTAATTAGTTTAATTAAATAATTAAATAATTATTTTAATTAATAAGACAAATAATTAGTGCATGATTGATGAGATATTTTTAGGTGTCTACAATAGGAATATATGAGACCTTAAAGGTCAGTCCCTCCCAACAATCCCTTTGGCTCAACCTTTTAACAAGTGTAATCCATTGGCTTTTGAAAAAAAATGTTACAATATAAAGATTTTGATGACAAGAATGAACATCATGAAAAAAACATGTAACATACATCTCCTAGAGGCGTTGGCATTCGATAAACCCTATTGGAATAAATATCACGACATCATGTCTCACCTACTCTCAACTACCCATATGGATGTTATATTTACATCTAATCTAAAATCCATTGATATGATGCTAACCTTACACATTATAACAATATAAATACAAACCTTAGAATGAGGTAGATTGCATAGAAAAAGCCAAAATGATGCTTAAATATCTTGTGCACTTAAGGAGGGTATCAAGATGAAGAAGCTCCTTACTCTCTATCATTAGAAATCTAAAAATAAGTGGTTGGGAGAATTTTCTGCCAATGCATAAACAATCAAATTGAAATAATGAGAACTACACATACTACATAGAATTGATGTAAATATTATTACTTAATCAAATGTGGCTACTCAGAAAGATTTAATTGATATATTGGTTCAAATAATTAGAATTTTAGAAGTTGGAGATCTTGGAAAGTCTTATCAAAATCTAACCTAAGAGAATGTAAGGTTATAGGCTTCAAAGCAATAGACAAACAAAAACATATGTATCTCAACTCAAGTTAATCTAAATTAGGGGACTTCACAATCTCCCTTCTATGTAAAATTGTATTCTCATAACACCAAAAAGACCTTTACAACTTATTTCCCTCTATTCAACACTATACAAATGAATCAAGTAGGTGATACACTACCAAACCAAACACAAGATTACGTGGCCTCACCTAGATTCCTAGTAACCAATGTTATTTCTTTAAACTATGCAACATTTTATGTAACTCAATAACCAATATAATTAAGGATTATAAACTCAAGTATGCTACTATTACATCCCTTGACATCTGGGCAAAAGCACAAACCTGTGTCACACTTGGGACTAACTAGGCACATTCCAGCTGAACTTATTTTGGTCGGATTGAGTTCGGCTGAACTAAGTCCGGTCGGACTATTCCCCTACCAGATGGCACTTAATGGCGTGGACGTGGAGCCTAAATGACACCAAGAGTTTCGTTGAACTGAGTTCAGTCAAACTATTGGTTACATTAACCTAATTTTTGTGAGCACCTAAACTTAGAATAGTTCAAAATAATTCAAAATAGTTCGATCGAAGTCAGTCGGGCTGGACTGAGTTCGACTGAATTGAGTTCGACTGAAATCACCTATGTGGCAAGTGATGTGGCAACCAAATCACCTATTTTGTTTTCATTTCTAAAAATTTTCACCCCTACTCAATTTTTCTTTAGGCAGAATATTTTTTTACAAAAATAAAAAATACCCTTTTGTCAGAGCTCAAAGTCACGAATCTAGCCATGATTTTTTTAGTATTTTGAAAAAAATTAATAATTTTTATTAATTAAACAATGCGAGTAGGTTTTCTAAGTTCAAAAAGAAGTTGAATAGAAATTAAAAAATAAATTAAATGATATTAGAAAAATTAAAAAAAAATATTCTTCACTAGATGAGAGAATCTTCTCCAAAAGGGTGTAATTTTTTTTTTGATAATGATAAATGTAGTAGACAAAAGGTGACGTCGAATGAAAACTACCAAATTCAGTTATGTTGGACTTTAAAATATTATTATGAGAAAAATATACCATAAAACAAGATATATGTTTATTGTTTCTTATAGGTATCCCTCAAAAGAGGGAAGGGGCATTGAATTTTCTCTATTAGTAGAAAATACAATATCACATTTTATCATTTTTTAGGATATAGGATGGCTAGGTTTAGATCCAATTTGTTGCATGCTTATGATTATCTCTCAATGTATTTTATTATTACTCAATTATTGTATAAATACATGCTCACACTCTTTGATATACGTAACATGGCCTTTCCTAAATTAATCATGACCTAAGGGAAACTAATTAAAGGGGGTGATTCACATGCTTATTATCCCACATGCATTTGATGATGTTGTCCCTATTGGTGTTATTGTTGTAGCTTGTTAGGGTTTCCTTCCATATGGATCCACCGCTTTGCTAATCTAAGAAAATCAAGACAAAATTCTATCTTGTGTTTTCTAGTTTGCATCTAGTAGGGAGACTCTCATTCACATGCTAGCTCACAAAAAGTGGAATGTAGGCACATATGAGTGCTCAAGGAAGAACTTCCTTTTTATTATAATTGTTGTATGCTATGAATGTGAATTAATAAAGTAAAACACCCAACACACCAATGAGACATTACATTAAGGAATTAATCAACGAATAAAGTAAAAGAACACTCCCCAATGTCATCTCATTGTCCTCTATCTCCAAGGACCTTGTTGGCCTGTTGATTGGCTCTCAGCAGCATGGACCTCCAAGATGACAACCTAAAGAATGAGTATGCTATACTATGATCCTATGATCTAAATAAAAATGAGATGAATGATTATGATTCTAGATTAACATGGTTGCTATGCTATAATCAAATAAACACTATGCTAAATGCAAAGACCATGGATGCTGATATTCTCAATATGTATGCAAAGTTTTGAAATGCAAGATTAAGGATCCTTCCATGAATGAAAAGTGGGGGTATTTATAGCTTTTCCAAGGTATGAGCCTGGGTGGCAGGATTCAACAGCTTGGATTCATCCTGGAGAGATGGATAGTGAGAGATGAAGAGGTTAGGAAAGGCTTGGGGAGATATGACACTTGTCATTCTTGGAAGGACAACTGGCAAGGGAATCTCCAAAAAATTCCACACATGTCCTACAAGAGGGCAAGTGGCCTGAAGGGGGAGAACATGTGGCAAGGAGGCCATGTGTCTTTTTGAGAGGAGAGACAACTCCATAGGAGATTAGGATAGGGTAGTTTGAAGGGATAAGGTTGGTTCAACCCAAGGTTAGATGGTAGGTTGGAGGGTTAGGAGGGTAGTTTAGGTTAGGAAACATGTGACCGAATTTGAATTTAAAAATTCAAATTAAGTGGGAGGGGATAATTAAATAAGGAAAATTATTTAAATTTTCTCAGTTAATTAGGCAAATGGAGAAAATGATTTATGATGGGAAGAATTTTGGAAAAATGAACTATATAAATAAATTATTCAATTTATTTATAAGTAGAAGAATTAAGAATCCATTAATTAAATAACTCGTATTTAATTAATTCTCTCCAAGCCAATTTTCAATGTATACAACTTCATCTTGTAAGAGAAGCTGACATGTGTTAATCATCGATGTGAGATGAGTATTATCGTCTTCTCCAAATATAATCTTCTTCTATGTTTACAAGGGATTTTTGGCAAGGAAAGTCTTGTAACATTTGGTGTAAAGAAATACAAAAGGTGAAAAATGAATTCATAAGTCTCTATTTGTTATTCTTCTTATGCATTGTCAAGTTTAAAAAAAACTTTAATGCAATAGATTATTTATTAAGGTTTCTAAATATTATCCATCATAATGATTGTTATTCTATGAGTTAAATATGTTTGTGAATGTACCTTTGCTTCTTTTCCCACTAAGAGTATGCTAGTTGGATATTCTATGAATACTATAAAATGCTAAGTTAAATATTTTTATTAATGTAGCCTCTTTCATTCTTCATTGTAGTAGAAGTATATTCATGGTGGATAATCAAGTAGAATTCTAGATTAATGAAGAGTTTACTTTTGATGATAATATAAGCTATGATTGATTATTTGTGCGTTTATTAAAAACTATTTTATATTTTTTAGTCTCTCATTACAACTAGACCTTGGCTCTTGATCTTGTGTCTCGGAAAGTAATTGTATTAATCATCTCTCTCTTGGATTTATAGTTATTCTCAAAACTAAACACTGTCTTTCCATACTTAAATAATTTATGAGCGATTGTGATCTAGCATGAATAGTACAAGTTGATAGGTGTAGTCCTTTACTTCTAGACCCAATGTTCATGAATTTCTCTACCTTATTTAGATCCTTTATGAAATTTGTTGTAGGTTGTTAGCAATGTGAGTTTAGTGTCATTGATGTCAACTTGATATGTGTGGATTGTTGCATGATATGTAAAGTTCCAAAATTGAGTGTTCAGATGTTGTTATGATGTCTAGTGGTGAGTATGTGGTGTTTTTGGAAGGTGATAGTATTGGAAGATGAAATATGTAAGACAAAGTATTTAAAGTCTTTATGGGAAAATGCTCCACATTCCTCCAACTTTTGAAGATGATGGCTTGCAGTTTTGGATTTGATGTCTATGTTTTGTGAATACTGTACTATTATGTTTACAGGTTCGCAATAGATCGAGTGTTGACGTTGGTTCTTGTAGTTTTTTGACAGTGAGGTTGTCTATTAGGACTAGTCCAGAGAATGCTTCACATTGCTCCATAGTGTTATTTCATGTGTTGCAGCTTGGAGGATATGTTCATATTATTCTTGTAGTGTTCCCGTTTAGAATTCAAGTGTTGGTTTGCTTCACAAGAGAAGTTATGTTGTTCGACATTATCATCTATGTTGGTCTTTGGCCGACTCGGTTGGTTCATATTATTTGGATCATACTCTTTTGGTTCAAATATGCATTGGAGGTTGTCTTAAGGTGTTGTTATGGGTCTTATCAGGGCGTGTGAAGATATGAATTAAGTCATTTGTATTGGATAATGTTTTTGGCCTAATTGGTTAACATGCTTTACTGCTTATCTAAATACTATGTTTGGTACCAACTTTGGAAGATGTGTTGTGTGCGGTTCATTGGAATAAACTTAGGAAACCATATTGTGATTTATTTGGGTCCTCTTTATCTCGTGGAGTGGACCACATTTAGTGTAGTTGCTTAGGGTGGTCGAATTTGTGCAAATTATATTTATTCTATTTGTGGCCAACATAGTTGAGAGTTTCAGCGAATGAGATGATATATATAGATGTGCAAATGTGTAAATTTAGGCGTGGATAAATTGTAAGTGACATGGGATTATATGCGGAAAGTAGAATATTAGTTTGTGACGAGCCTTGATGATCATATCTTTCAGTATGACAAAGTTTTGAGGTAGTGAAGGTGTCTGTTGTGTTTTCCATGATATTGGTCGCTTGAATTAAAAGTTCTTTAAGGACAGTTTCATGATTAGTAGATATTATTCATTTCAACTCATAATTCCTCTATTCCTGCTAGAAGACAATAAGTCCTTTTGACAACTTCTACAAATTTGTATCTTTCCATGGGATCGTGTGTCTCAACCTGCAAGTCCATTGCATCTTGCCCTAAGGTTGTGTGACAACCTAAAAGTCCAAATTAGGAGCAATGAGCTTCCTTGGTGTTGTGCCTAAAACATTATATTCAGTTATTCATACAGGGAGTGTAATTCTCATCGTGGTTATTCCCATATTGGGTCTTCCACATAAATAATGTAGGAGCATTTCCGATTCATAGCAATCTTGCATCAACCAAAAACATTTTTCTTTCTGTTTATAGTTTCAACTTTTCTTTCCGTGTGTCCCATTTTTGGCTCACCGGATCATGTGGAGTTGGATTCTACTTGAAGACTTGATCATCTTTCTTGTTTCTAGACTGCATCGCATTTGGATCATTTTCCAGCAAGATATCGCTATCGATTTCCTTGATAGTTTCCTGTTACCGATTGACACTTATTGTTACCGGTTGCCTGGACCTATTTTGGTGATCCACCAGAACCCCTTCCGAAGCTTGCAGAGCCTTGGGCATTGATTCCGATGTTCCTTGGCGTGTGGTTGACGTTTCTCGCGATCTACGTTTCATCCTTTGGATTTTTCGGAGGAATCTCTTGGCGGAGGCTGACCTTGTTTATTTTACATGTTAGGTCTTGTTCTTTGGGTTTTGATCCCTTTTGGGCTAGCTGTATCCTTTGGATCGATATATATAATTGTAATTACACATTAAAATGTAATAAATCAGAGAATCAGGTAGCTAGACTGTGCATAGAAGATAGATCTCACGATTCAAGGTCCTGGTTGTGACCTATTCTGTATGTTCTACTAGGCATGTGAGTCGGTATGTTGTAACCCAGTTGTTACTGGTTGGTTGTAATCAATTTTCATAAAATAAAACAATTTTTTCTGCATTTCCTCCATCATATCTTTGCATTTCTATTGTGTTTACTCTTGCTGACCGGTCCAGATTAATCTCTTTGAAGTCCCTCCTCACCAGTGATTGCTTCAAGTGGTATCAGAGTGAAGTTTTGTTCGAGAGGTTGTGTGTCTTGAAATTTTGTTATAGGGTGGCAGATTGCGGATCCAACCTGCAACTGCAGAGGACTAGTGTGAATGATGGCACAAAGAGGAGCTAAGAATGGTGGAGTGCGTGGGAGTGCAGGCCCTGATGTGATGGAGATGTTTGTGAGGTATAGCATCCTGGTTGGAAGACGTGGAGATAGCCCAAAGAAGAGGCCAACATATCAAAGATGTAAGTGAAGATGAAGGAGAAGAAGCCCCGACAAAACAAGAAAACCTACCAACGGTTGATGCAGATGATGAAAGGTTTTTGAGGGTTTTGAGTAGGGAGAATATTAAGCCTCATTTTACCTCACCAGAATATGATGGAAAGTTGGATTTGGATGAATTGATGGATTGGATCTCAGAGATGGAGAAGTATTTTGATTTTGAAAACACTGCAGAAGAGAGGAAAGTGAAATATGTCTGTACCCGGTTGAAAGGTCATGCATCTCTTTGGTGGGAGCATTTGCAAGTTGATGGACTGAGAAGAGGTAAAGAGAAGATTAAGACATGGGATCAAATGATTGCTAAGTTGAAATCAAATTTTATGCCAGTTGATTATCAAGTGAATTTGTTCTAGAAGTTGCAAAATTTGAGATAGAAGGAATCTAGTGTGAAGGAGTACACTGCAATATTTTACAAGTTGAACATCAGATCTGGACATGTTGATGATGAAGTTGAACAAGTTGCAAGGTATTTAAATGGATTATGGATGTCTATACAAGATGAACTCAATTTGATCAAATTGGAGAGTGTTGAAGAGGCTTACCAGTATGCCCTAAAGGCAGAAGAGAAGTTAAACAAAAGACATGAGTAGAGGCAGAGAGGTAGAGGTGGAAGGTTTACTAGAGGAAGATTTCAAGGAGGAAGAGGATATACCAGAGGAAAAGGAACCCATACATATCAGAACAAGGACAAGGAAATGAACAAAGAAGGTAATTCATACTAGAAAGATGATAGAAATTTATTCTGGAGGGGAAAACTGGATGTTACCGGAATGAGAATTTTGGGAGACAAGACAAGAGAACATTCAGAGGAACCTTCTTATAGTGTGGAGGAGAAGGACATCGTGCATTCAAGTGTAAGAAGACAAAAAATACTGGAAGAGCAGCAGTGGTGGAAGAAAACCCCATTGGATCAGACAATAAACTGGAAGATGGAGAACTGTTGGTGATGAGGGGAGCTTTGTGTCATGCTGGAGGAGATGAAGAGCCTTTGTAGAGGAAGAATCTACTCAAGACCATATGTAAGGTATCTGATAAGTGTTGTAAAGTTGTTATTGATAGTGGTAGTTCAGATAATCTTATTTTAGAAGAGATGGTGAATAAGTTGAAATTGGAGAGATTGAAACACCCTAAGCCTTATCAGATAGCATGGATTCGGGATGAACATAAGTAGTTAGTAAGTAAGCAATGTTTGGTGAAATTGAAAATTGGGAATTATGATGATGAAGTCTTGTGTGATATTATGCCTATGGATATTTGTCAGCTTTTGCTGGGTAGACCTTGGCAGTTTTATAGACAGGTAGTACATAATGGGAGGAAGAATACATACACTATTGTGGCCAATGGGATGAAACAAACCTTGTTTCCTTTGGAGGAACCTTTGAAGAATTAAGTCTGTACGAATGCTAGAATCTGTTTGGTATATGGAAGGAAATTCTTGGATGGATTGAGACATGAGAATATGTATTTTGCCTTAATTCGTAAGAAGACTGAGAAACCATAATCAAAAGGAGAACACCCGGAAGAGATAAAAGATTTGCTAAGAGAATATGGAGACATCATTTCAGATAATGTACCTGATGGATCGCCACCTATGAGAAGTATTAGTCATTGTATGAACTTGGTTCTTGGAGCTAGTTTGCCTAACAAAGCTGCACATCGGTTGACACCTACAGAGATTGAAGAACTGAATAGACAAGTGCAGGAGTTGTTGAAGAAAGGTTTGATCAGGGAGAGTCTAAGCTCTTATGCAATACCAATAGTATTATCACCTAAGAAGAATGGATAGTGGAGAATGTGTACCGATTCCAGAGCAATAAACAAGATCACAATGAAAGATTGGTTTCCTTTGCCTAGGATGGATGACATAATGGACTGTTTGAGTGGAGCAAAACACTTTACAAAGATAGATTTAAAGAGTGGATATCATCATATTAGTTACAGAGAAGGTGATGAGTGGAAGACAACATTTAAGACAAATGAAGGATTGTATGAATGGTTGGTGATGCCTTTTGGATTGACTAATGCACCGAGTACTTTCATGAGGTTGATGAATGAGGTATTGAAGAAATTATTGGGTAAGTTTGTTATTGTGTATTTGGATGACATTCTGATTTTTAGTAAGATAAAAGAGGAGCATTTGTTGCAGTTAAGACAAGTTTTGCAGAGATTGAGAGAAGAGAAGTTGCTGATCAATATTAAGAAGTGTACTTTCATGAAGGATGAGTTAGTCTATTTGGGATTTGTGATATTCGAGGATGGTTTGAAGATGGACCCTAAGAAAGTGAAAGCAATTGTTGAATGGCCTACACCAGAAAGCATTGGAGAGGTAAGATCATTTCATGGATTGGCTAGTTTTTACCAGAAGTTTATCATAAATTTTAGTTCAGTTTGTAACCCTATGACTGAGACCATGAGAGGAGATCGGAAGGAATTCAAGTGGACCATTGGAGAAAACAAAATTTTTGAACCGTTGAAGCAGAAAGTGACTGAGCAGCCCGTGTTAGCTTTACCGGACTTCACTAAAGTATTTCAAGTGGATTGTGATGCCAGTGGAACAATAATAGGAGCAGTCTTGAGTCAGGAAGGGAGAGCAGTAGCCTATTTCAGTGAGAAATTGAATGATGCCCAAAGGAGATATTCAATGTATGATCAAGAGTTTTATGCCATAGTTCAAGCCTTGAAGAAGTGGAGACATTACTTGTTGCCCAAGGAGTTTATGTTGTATACAGATCATCAAGATTTGAAGTATTTAAACAGTCAGAGTAAGTTGAATCAAAGACACATGAGATGGGTAGAATTCTTGCAGAATTACACCTTTGTGTTGAAGCATAGAAGTGGGAAATCTAACAAAGTTGTTGATGCATTAAGTAGGAGAAGAAATTTATTGACAAAGATGAGAGTGACAGTATTAGGATTTGGAGATTTGAAGACCTTGTATGATGATGACCCGGATTTTGCAGAACCTTGGAAAGCATGTAGAGAACCGGTTATGGTTGATAGAAGCAAGTGGTCGGATTACTTCATTTAGGATGGGATGTTATTCAGAGGAGTTGAGTTGTGCATACCTAAGAGTTCCATCAGAGAGAATCTGATAAAGGAGAAACATAGTGGAGGTTTAGTTGGACATTTTGGTATTGACAAAATAGTAGCATTGGTGAGTGAGCAGTACTTTTGGCCCCATATTCATAAAGACGTTAAGAGATATGTGCAAAGTTGTAGAGTTTGTCAATTTGCAAAGGGTAGTAGTCAGAATGTGGGATTATATAAACCTTTGATAGTACCAGTACGACCTTGGGAGGATATAAGCATGGATTTTGTACTTGGATTGCCTAAGACACCGAGAGGGAATGATCCTATATTTGTGGTAGTGGATAGATTCTTGAAGATGGCTCATTTCACACCTTGTAAGAAGACATTAGATGCATTGCATGTAGAAGACCTATTTTTTCAAGGAAGTGGTGAGATTGCATGGATTACCTAAGAGCATAGTTTCAAACAGAGACACTAAGTTTGTTGACTATTTTTGGAGAACACTTTGGAAGAAGATGAAGACAGATTTGAAGTTCAGTTCTACTTTTCATCCACAGACTGATGGATAGACAAAAGTAGTTAACTAGAGTTTGGAAAATTTGTTGAGATGTTTAGTGGGAGATAAAATCGGAAGTTGGGATTTGATCCTTGCACAAGCAGAGTTTGCCTACAACAATTTAGTAAATAGAAGTACCCGAAGAATACCTTTTGAGATTGTTACTGGAGTGCATCCTAGAGGTATATCAGAATTGAGAGACATTAGCAGTGAAGACTGAAGAAGTTAAGAAGAAGAAGACTTTGTAGATCACATGGCAACATATTGCATATTCAGGTTAAGCAGCAATTGGAAGACATGAACAAAAAGTATAAGGAGAAGGCAGATGAGAAGAGGAGACATACGGAATTTGAAGTTGGCGATGAAGTTATGGTATATCTCAGAAAAGAGAGATTACCGGTTGGAACTTATAACAAGTTGCAGATGAAGAAATTTGGACCTTGCAAGATTTTGAGGAAGTTCAATTTTGGAATGCATATGAAGTAGAGTTATTGGATAGTCTGAGTATTTCACGTATGTTTAACATTGCAGATCTTCATGAGTATCATGAACCAGAATTCAGTGAGGACAATATTGTAGACTTGGAGAAACAGTTGTCCCAGAAGGAACCAGATCAGATTGAAGAGATTTTGGACAATAGGATTGGGCGTAGTACCCGAAGCAGTCATTTTAAGGAGTATCTTGTGAAGTGGAAGGACAGACTAGTTGAAGATTCATCTTGGATTACTCAGGCTGAGGTAGACCGCCTTGGTTTTCCTCTGACCGCAAAAAAGTGAGAGGCTCACTTTTTCAATAACCCCAGATATTTGATGCGAGAGCATCCTTGGTTCATAGCAATCTTGCATCAACCAAAAACATTTTTCTTTTTGTTTACAGTTTCATCTTTTCTTTCTGTGTGTCCTGATTTTGACTCATCGAATCCTGTGGATTTGGATTCTACTTGAAGACTTGATCACCTTTCTTGTTTCTAGACCGCATCACATTTGGATAACTTTTTGGCAAGATATCGCTATCGGTTTCCTTGACAATTTACTGTTACCGGTTGATAGTTCTTGTTACCGGTTGCCTGGACCTATTTTGGCGATCTACCGGAACCCGTTCTGAAGCTTGCGGAGCCTTAGGCATTGATTTCGATGTTCCTTGGCGTGTGGTCGACCTTTTTCCGCAATCTATGTTTCTTCCTTTGGATTTTCTGGAGGAATCTCTTGGTGGAGGCCGACCTTGTTTATTTTGCACGTTAGGTCTTGTTCTTTGGGTTTTGATCCCTTTTGGGTTGATCGGATCCTTTGGATCAATATATAATTGTAATTGTGCATTAGAATGTAATAAATCAAAGAATTTGGTAGCTAGACTATGCGTAGAAGATATATCTCACGATTCAAGGTCCCGTTTGTCACCTATTTTGTATGTTCTACCAAGCCTGTGAGCCGGTATGCTGTAATCCGGTTGGTTGTAATCAATTTTCATGAAATAAAACAATCTATTCTACACTGCCTCCATCATATCTTTGTGTTTCCGTTGTGTTTACTCTTGCTGACCGGTCCAGATTGATCTCTTTGAGGTCCCTCCTCACCAGTGACTGCTTCAATAAATATCTGGTGTTCATGTGTTTGGTGTTTATTGTTTCATCTTTTATTAGTGTTTGGATGACTAAATATTGATAAGTGTTTGTGATTGAAAAATTTTAAGGATTTTCTCAAGACTGATTCACCCCCCCTCTCAGTCTTGTAGTGTGTTTAACATAGGCTAACTAGTCTAGGTTAGTTACAACCAAGTTGTGTATAAATCCATGTCGTCAAGCTTAGCCTATGATTATGTAAGCTCAATGTATTCTATTATTGCTAAATGATTATATGAATACATGCTCACATGGTTATTGTTGATTTATCTAACATAACATTCCCTAAATTAATCACACACTTTAAGGGAAACCAATTAAAGAGGGGAATACATGATCACTATTTTTTTCATTTTATGTAAGTGATATATCTTGTGAGTTAGAAACTACTCATTGAATCTTTTTCTCCTCTATTTTTTAGGATTTCATGGGAGCACACACACTAAAGAAACTTAGGAGATAGCAGATGCAATATTCATATCCACATAATCTTACATTCTACGTGGTCCATTATGTTATTGGATCTAGCTATCCTTGTATGTTTGAATATTTACTTTAATACACATACATGCTTGTGAGTGCTATATACTTGGAGATGGATTATTCATTTATGATTCACATACATCTTAAAATGAGGGAAAAATACAATAGTGAAAATGTATCTTGGTATTTTTTCCATTTAGTTTTGTGTCTATTTTGTGACATTATTTTGATACATGTACATGATGACAAATGATATACTTGTGTAAATTCAAACCCATTTTACCTACATATCTAAACATTATCTACACACAATCTTATGTTTATCAACATATCTTACTCTTGCGTGTATATGTTCCTATAATTGACCTATTAATCTAGATACAAACAATTATCCTTATACCAATCCCAATATAGCCTTTATCATGCTCCATTTTTTCTATCTGATCCTAAGTCAAGCCCATAGTCATGGGCTATCCTGACCCACCTAAATTTATATTTGATCAATTGGTCCTCTTTATCTTTCATGCATAAAACCGACTATGTACACATTTGCATGATTTGTTGTCAAATTCTCATATAAAAAGAATTCATTTGCATTCATTTTGGATGCCAAATAACATCTGGAACATCTACAAAGTGAAGAAAATCTTTCACTTCAGATACATTTCGATGGATAATAAATAGTAACAAATTTGGTTTTGGTACTTTATTTATAGGCAAATTGTCTGTTGGTTTCAATCATTTTTTCAAATTCAATGATTTGGAATCCCTGCATGGCTTGACAATACAAAAAAAAATGTGAATTTCATTAATTACAATCTATACAATCCCTTTTCAGGTGAGAGATCAGATGATCCACTTTCAGATTACACAGAAGGCAGAACTCAGAAATTGTCAAAGATCGAATTCACAACAGCTAGCCAAGTGTGTAATTGCAAATAGATTTAGATTGAAGCATGGTAGGGAAGAATATTTTGATTCTAGTCCATAGTTTTTACTACTGTGAACATTTCCTGATCTTGAGTAGAAGTAGACTGAAAATGCTTCCATGCTTACTACTGGCAAAGTAATTGCGGTAGAAGTAGACTGAATAACATTGCAAACTTTTTACAATCATAAAATGCCATTGCCATCCACTACTCATCTCAGTCTCACAACATAATGTTGAAGGAGGCTCTGCACATTCTGCTTACTACACACAAACCCCCTGAATTATTGCAGAACTGCATTCTCAGGAACGCGCTTTCACAAGGGAAAGAAATTCACTCTTCCATCGCTCACAGGAGATTTGCATTTGCTACATACCCAACTTTTTATAATCAGGTTCTTTACATGTATGTCAAATGCGGAAGTTTGCTTGATGCTCGAAAAGTGTTTGACAATATGGAAGAACGAGACAGCGTCTCATGGAATACGATTATTGCAGCGTACAAAAGACATGGTAATCCTCACGAGGCAGTCACACTGTTTCACCAAATGCAACGAACAGGTTTCCAACCAGATCAATTCACATTTGCCAGCGTACTCCCAGCCTGTGCTAAAATTGGAGCTTTGGAACAGGGTATGGACATTCATCAAAGCATAACGGATAGAGGAATTTTGTCAGATGTTGTAGTTGCAAGCGCCCTGGTCGACATGTATGCAAAATGTGGGAACATAGATAAGGCGCGTGAAGTATTTGACAAAATGACTCAAAGAAATGTGGTCTCATGGACTGCAATGATTGCGGGATATGCACAAACTGGATTTGCTGAAAAGGCTTTAGAAACTTTCAAGCAGATGCAAACGGCAAATGTAAAACCAAATTCCACAACCTTTGCTAGTATCCTCCCTGCCTGTGCCCAACTAGGAGATTTGGAGCAGGGTATGGACATTCATCAAAGCATAAAAGATAGAGGAATTTTATCAGATGTTGTAGTTACAACTGCCCTGGTAGACATGTATGCAAAATGTGGAAGCCTAGACAAGGCACGTGAATTGTTTGACAGAATGCCTCAAAGAAATGTGGTCTCATGGACTGCAATGATTGCAGGATATGCACAAAATGGATTTGCTGAAAAGGCTTTAGAAATTCTCAAGCAAATGCATTCGGCAGGTGTAAAGCCAAATTCCACAACATTTATCAGCATCCTCCCTGCATGTGCCAAAATAGGAGCTTTGGAACAGGGTATGAACATTCATCAAAGCATAAAGGATAGAGGAATTTTGTTAGATGTTGTAGTGGCAACTGCCCTGGTGGATATGTATGCAAAATGTGGGAGAATGGATAAGGCATGTGAACTGTTTGACAAAATGCCTCAACCAAATGTGGTTTCATGGAATGCCATGATTGCAGGATATGCACAAAATGGATTTGTTGAAAACGCTTTAGAAACTTTCAAGCAAATGCAATTGACAGATGTAAAGTCAAATTCCACGACTTTTGCCAGCATCCTCCCTGCCTATGCCAGAATGGGAGCTTTGGAACAGGGCATGGAAATCCATGAAAGTATAATCGAAGGAGGATATTTCTCAGACAATATAGCTGGAAATGCTCTGGTAGACATGTATGCAAAATGTGGAAGCATAGACAAGGCACGTGAATTGTTTGACAGAATGCCTCAAAGAGATGTCATCTCGTGGAATACAATGATTGCAGGATATGTACAAAATGGATTTGTTGAAAAGGCTTTAGAATTTTTCAAGCAAATGCGATTGGCAGGTGTAAAGTCAAATTCCACAACTTTTACCAGCATCCTCCCTGCTTGTGCCAAAACGGGAGCTTTGGAACAGGGTATGGACATTCATCAAAGCATAATGGAAGGGGGATTTTTGTCAGATATTACAGTTGGAAATGCTCTGGTAGACATGTATGCAAAATGTGGAAGCATAGACAAGGCACGCGAACTGTTTGACAGAATGCCTCAAAGAGATGTCATCTCATGGAATGCAATGATTGCAGGATATGCACAAAATGGATTTTGCAAAGATGCTCTCAAAATTTTCGAATTAATGAAACACTGGAGAACATATCCTGACATTTTAACCTTTTCTAGTGTTCTATGTGCATGCAGTCATGCAGGTTTAGTGGATGAGGGATGTACATATTTCAATCATATGAATAACCCCTATTGCATTACAGCTACAGTTGATCATTATGTGTGCATGGTTGACCTTCTTGCCCGTGCTGGCTATCTTGAGGACACTCTAAACTTTATCATTAAGATGCCAGTTAAACCTTTGGTGGTTGTGTGGACTTGTTTTCTTGGTGCATGTAGATCACATATGAATATTGGCTTAGGAGTATTTACAGCGATGCTGCTTTTTGATATGGATCCTAAAAATGCTGCAACTTATGTTCTTCTCTCAAACATCTATGCAGAAGTGGGAATGTGGGGGGAGGTTCAAATGGTAAGGAGATTGATGAAAGATAGAGGAATTAAAAAGATCCCTGGATGTAGTTGGATTGAAGAGCATAAAATGGTACATGCTTTTTGTGCAGGAGACAGGACACATCCACAGACACAGGAGATCCATGCAAAGTTGGAGAAATTGGCTTGGGAGATGAAAGCAGCAGGGTATTTTCCAGATTCAAGACATTTACTTAATGATGTTGAAGAGGAGGAAAAAGAATCGTTTCTCTGCCACCATAGTGAAAAATTGGCAATTGCATTTGGTTTGTTAAACACACCCCCTGGAACAACAATTAGAGTTGTGAAAAACCTTCGAGTATGTGCTGATTGCCACTCTGCAATTAAATTTATCTCCAAGATTGCTGCAAGAGAAATTGTTGTGAGAGATGTGACTCGTTTCCATCATTTTAAACAGGGACAATGTTCATGCGGAAATTATTGGTGAAGCTAAATGGAACACTCTGAAAAAAAGGCTTGCACTATGATAATGTGCAATGTGTTAGACCTGATGCTAAATGGAGCAATCTGGAAAATGGGTTTGCACTATGATAATGTGCACCATGCCAGACCTGATACTAAATGGAGCAAACCGAAACTTGGACAATGATAATGTGCATCATGTCAGACCTGATACTAAATGGAGCAAACTGATGATAATGAAGTAAAAAGGTTTTGTTTTCACTTTCATGTAAGTTTCTTTTGGTTTGTTTTTGTTTTGAGGATTTAACAATCTAGGTCTTGCTTAGCTTTGAAAAATTTGATGTTTAGAGCGCAATGCAGATCACTGTGTTTATACATTGTGGGGTATCTGTCAAAAACCTGCTTTATGATAACATGGATTTTTCATTGGATTGTTTTCAGGAATCCTGCATGTGTGAAATGAAAGTTGGAGGGGGTGGAGAATGGGGAAAAATGAAAGGTGAGATATACTTCAAGTAAATGGAAAGATGCTTGACCAGAGGAAATGGGAGAGAAGAGTTAACACCACTCTCTTCATTTTGCATATTTCTTTTGTTTGAAAAAAATTATGTTATCTTTTGCCGTTGTCTGGTTTGACATTTGAGATTAAATTATACGTTCCACATTGAGTATGTAGTTTTACATAAGTGTATATAGATTTTGGCTCATTTATGGTTAGATATTTCTAATGCTGTTGCATACCCTTTCGGTGGATGAGATAGCTAATAGATTTGTGAATTCACAAATAACTTTTTTAGTTTTTTTGTTTAATTTTAATTGGTTTGGTTTTAATTAAAAATAAACTATTATATTTATGTTAATATGAAATATAAATATTACAATTGTGTATGATATAATTAGTAGATGTGTATGACACTAGGAAACTTAGTATAATGAGGTTTAAAGATTGATGTTAGAGAGAAGAGCATATTATTTTTGTGTAAAAATAAAATCACAATTTACATCGCATTGCAATCACACATTCATGCTATTACTAAATTGTGTATGATGAGATTTGTAAATTAATACTAATGAGGCAAGGGCTTGAAGGTGTTTGGGAGAGAACCAAGGGCATTTCTTAAGTGTCTAGAGTGATAGTAGGTTCAAACAAGTGGAACTCAGACTGATTAGGGCTATAAGAATTTTCAAAGAAATACAATAGGAGACATCCATATGATTAAAATAATATTTTATTATATTCATAACACAGTCAATTGACAAAAAAGAGTAGCATTTTCATAGACAATGGCCTGGGACCATTTTCCCCACTTTGAGTTTAGAGAAACAAAGTTGGGAAGTGCTTTGTTAATAGCAACATTAACACAAAAACGGGCATAAACCAACTTGGATTTAGCAAGAGTGACTGAGTCCGTAGTAACATAGTTGCTGAACGAGTTCCCAATCCAGTGGAAGATCTGTTCATCCCAGAATTCTAGTGGGAGGCCATGGAGCCTAACCCAAACAAGAGCCATGCGATTGAGTTCGACTGAGGGGTCAAACCCAGGCTTCCATTTAGCAAGAGTTAGAATATGTTTTCCATAGGCCCAAGAGCTCGAGAGGACAAAAATCAAGTCTTCCTCCGTAGTAAATTTGAAAAGGAAGAGACCTCTTGGCATAGCCGAGATATCCACACTTCCCTTTAACTTCCATCTTGCCTTAGCCCATCGCCTAACCATGTTATACTAATTTTCCTAGTGTCATACACATCTACTAATTATATATTAATTTAATTTAATTAAATAACAATAAAATTAAAGGGAAGCGTGGATATCGACATGGTTGGGTGATGGGCTAAGGCAAGATGGAAGTTAAAGGGAAGCGTGGATATCTCAGCTATGCCAGGAGGTCTCTTCCTTTTCAAATTTATTGCGGAGGAAGACCCGATCTTTGTCCTCTTAGGCTCTTGGACCTATGGAAAACATATTCTAACTCTTGCTAAATGGAAGCCTGGGTTTGACCCCTCAATCGAACTCAATCGCATGGCTCCTGTTTGGGTTAGGCTACCTAGCCTCCCGCTGGAATTTTGGGATGAACAAATCTTCTGCTGGATTGGGAACTCGTTTGACAGCTATGTTACTATGGACTCGGTCACTTGCTAAATCCAGGTTGGTTTATGCCCATTTCTGTGTTAATGTTGCTATTAACAAAGCGCTTCCCAACTTTGTTTCTCTAAACTCAAAGTGGGGAAAATGGTCCCAGGCCATTGTTTATGAAAATGCTACTCGTTTTTGTCAAGAAATGTGCTATACAAGGGCATACATATGCCGAGTGTAAGACCCCGGTGACAAGCTAAAAGAGAAGGCTATTGTGGATGATCCCATCAGCCCAAGTGCTCCCTCTTCCTTAGCCCCTTTGGGGCTGCCTAATGTGTGTGAGATCTTTGATGATTACCCCCACACTGATAAGATCCTTGACATTATAAAAACCCCTGTTGATCCAGTGAAGAAATATAGCCCAGGAGCGCCTCTGGAAGATGGAGAAATTCCCCCGGTGATTAGTCTACAACTATTCCCTGATCCTTGGCTACGTGTGATGCCTACCTCTCCCCTAAGCCTCCTGCTATAACTATCCCCATGACCCCACAACCCCCCTTTAACCTTTGTGGTGTTAAGACCCCCCAGGTGGAAATAAGCTGTTAATCACAACCCCTCTTTGTCCCCCTAGCAGTTTGGAGATTTCCGAGGGAATGGTTAAATCTCCCCAGCTGACTTCTAGTGTGAAGTTATCACCACCCTGTTCTCCCTCTACGGATAATGAGGACTGGTTGACTCAGAAGAAAAAAAAAAAGATCTAAGAAGGTAGATGTGGGTATTGATAGTAAAGTTGGAAGACCAATTGAGAGGGTGTTGAGACATAAAGTTATGGCAAGGGATATTGCAAGGGGTAGACAACCGACCCTTGATGGAATCAACATGAATAAGAAATGAAGTTCCTCTCCCGGAACATAAGGGGACTCAACAACCCCCAAAAGCAATTTGCTATAAAACAATATATCTTAGAAATGAAACTAGATATTTGTCTTCTTCAGGAGGTAAAAATGTCCTACCAAACTTTTGCAACTACTACTGGTAAACTTTGGCCAAGGGCTGTCTTTTTGTATGTTGAGGTGTTGGGGGCGTCTGGTGGAATGGCTACCCTTTGGGATCCCTACAAAGTCCAAGGAAAGGTCTATGTAAGCACTCAGAATTTCCTAGCGGTTACTTTTCAATATGGTGATCTCTGCTGGCACTTGTTCAATATATATGCCCCCAATTCCAAAGTGGGAAGGTGTCTGGTGTGGGATGAAATTTCTGAGCTTATCCTTGCGGACCAAAATTCTCATTACATTTTGGCAAGTGATTTCAACACCCCTCTCTACCCCTCTGAGAAATGTGGAGGTCTTGTGGATTTTTCTGATAGCATGGGAGATCTTGCAAATCTTATTAATGCTACTAGCCTCTTTGATCTAGATCTTCAAGGTGTCCCCTACACTTGGTCGATTAATAGGAAAGGGAACCACCTAATTCAAGTTAGAGTGGATAGATTTCTTGTCTTTGCCAATTGGGATATTGGTCACAACTCCTATCTAAAGACCCTCCCAAGGATTGCTTCTAATCATAGCCCTCTCCTCCTCCATTGGATTGATAGACCCCCCAGGGTTCCCCCCCTTTCCGCTATGAGATCATGTGGGCCTCCCACCCAGATTTCAGAAATCTGGTCAAGGGCTAGTGGGCCACCTCGGTCCAAGGGACTACAATGTTCAGAATTGTTGAGAAACTAAACCTCATTCGAAGAGAAGTGAAAGGATGGAATAAGGCAACCTTTGGTGACATCTTCAAAAAGAAGAAGGAACTGTGCTCCAGACTTGAACAATTCCAAAGCAGTATGACCATAGGTGACCCCCCTCACTCTCTTCTTGTTGAAGAGGAAGAATGCTGAAAGAATTGGAAGCAAAGATCCAGAATTCAGTGGTTGAAAGAGGGCGACAGAAACTCGACTTTCTTCCACCGCTCAACTAGCATTCACAAAAGGATAAACTTTATCAAATGTCTAAATGATGACTCTGGTCAGGAGATTGCTGGTGAGTCCCAAATTGGTCAAACTACCACTGACTTCTTCATCCTATGTATACTAAATCTGGAAGAGGTAATGAGTCCCTCCAGGACAGGCTCTTGAGTAAGCTCCCTAATGCCATTGGGGAGGAGGATAACTGTCAGCTCCTTGCTCCCATTTCCTTGGAGGAGGTTTGCTTGGCTGTCTTTGCGATGGATGCTTTCAAGACCCCAAGTCCGGATGGCTTCCCCCTGCGTTCTTCCAGGATTACTAGGACATTGTTAGTTATGATGTCACTAAAGTAGTGAAGGATTTCTTCAGGACTGGTAAATTACTGAAAAAACTGAACAACACCTACATTGTTCTTGTCCCCAAGTCTCCGAACCCCAATTGTATGAAGGATTTTCGGCCCATAAGCCTCTGCAATTCTATGTACAAGATAATCTCCAAGGTCTTGGTGAATAGAATTAAGCCGCTTCTAGTTAATTTTATCAGCCCCTCCCAAAAAGGCTTTGTCCCTGGTTGTCAAATCCTGGATGCGGCCATTGCTACTCATGAAATTATCCATTCTATGGACATAAGCAAAATTCTAGGTATGGCTTTCGAACTCGACATCTCAAAAGCTTATGATAAATTCAACTGGTGCTTCCTATTTAAAACTCTCTCAAAACTGGGCTTCAACCAGAAAGTTGTTGATATGATACGAGAATGTGTTTCTACGGTTCAGTTCTTGGTCTTCATTAATGGGACTCCTAGGGGCCACTTTAAAGCTGGAAAAGGTATTCGAGAGGGAGACCCCCTGTCCGCTTATCTTTTTATTATGTTTGTAGAAGTCTTGGGTAGGAATGTGGTTGATTTGATGGTCAATGGAAGATTGAAGGGATTCAAAGCGGCTTCTACGATTCCCCCCTCGGTGATTCAACAATTTGTTGATGATAGCTTTCTTTTTGGTATATCCTCCGTGATTGAAGCTAAACTCTGGAAGAATTTATTTGTAGACTATGCCTCTGCTTCAGGACAATGTATCAACTATGATAAAAGTAATCTCTTCTTATTCAACACCTATGTGGACCTTCAGACTAAAATCCTTTATATCCTTGGGTGTAAGTCTGCTACTCTTCGTGGGACTTACCTGGGTCTCCCCCTCATTGTTAAAGAGGTTACCCCTGCATTCTGGAACACTATCCTTGAACGAATATAGAAGAAACTCGCTGGTCGGAAGGGCAAATTCCTTAGTAGTGCAGGGAAGCTCCAACTCCTTGCTGCTTCCCTCCAGGGCATCCCTGTGTACTACCTTTCCCTGTTCAAAATATCTGGTGCTATGGGGGACAAGCTTGAGAGGATCCAAATAACTTTTCTCTGGACGGGCATGGAGGAAAAGAAACGCCTCTCTCTGGTTATCTGGGACATTGTTTGCTTACCCAAGACCATGGGGGGTCTTGGTATCAGAAAGATAAATGCCTTGAACAAGGCATTAATTGCTAAAGTGGGTTGGACTCTAACTAAAGGTGAGGCGGACTGGTGTAAGATTATTAGGGCTAAGTACTTGGAAGGGGAGCAGCTTTGCTTTAATTTGAGTTTCGGTAACCTACCTCATGGGTCAAAATTATGGAACAACATCTTGAAAATTAGACTTGTTATCAAAGAAGGGTTGAAGTGGCAGATTGGAAATGGCAGGAAGATTAGATTCTGGGATGACTCTTGGTTGGATGGCAAACTTCTGGCTGAATCTTCATTATGCTAAATAATGAATTCTCTAAAGGATCACTTTGGTGATTACATTGCTGACTACATGGTGCTGGGAAGAGGAAGATGGAAGAACATATCCTTGATCTTTTTTGATCGACCTAACCTGTTACCCACTGCCCTTGATTTGTAGGATCTTATGCTTGAGTGCAGGGTACCTTTATCTCCCCACGAAGACAAATTCATCTAGAAAGGGACCCAGTCGGGGGAGTTCTCGGTCAAGTCTGCTTACATACAACTCTTGAGACCCATTGGTGATGTTGAATGCTAGAGGAAGATATGGAACCCACAACTTATTCCAAAAATTAACTTCTTCTGGTGGTCCCTTATGCATGGAAAAATCTTGACTCGGGACAATTTGAAAAGGAGGGGATTCCAACTTCCCAATAGATGCATCTTATGTAAAGCTGGGGAGGAATCTATTGACCATCTTTTCATCCACTACCCCTTCGCAGGGCACTTGTGGACCATTACCCTTGAAAAATGTGGTATTCAATGGGTTTTTCATGATAACATTCATCAGTTTGTTAATGGATGGCCACCTCCCTCCCACCACCCCCTGATTATTTAGCTATGGAGGCAGATCCCTCCCCATATCTGCTAGTGTGTTTGGAAAGAAAGAAATAACATAATCTTCAGAGATGCTGAAACCCCCCCTGATATTGTTTTTTCTAGTTGTTTCAAAATGCTTATGGATAATATATCAGTGACTAGGTGGAACCCTCCCCCCCAATCCTCCTAACCCGACTTATAAATTTTTTTTCTTAACTCTGGAAGCTCCCCTCGAAGTTTAAACTCTTCAATAACACTTCAAAGATCAACAAAAAAATGATCAAATGGTTAGCCCCAAACCCCTCTTGGCATAAACTGAATTTTGATGGGTCAACTCAAAGTACCTGGCAAGTGGGTGGTGGAGTCATCCGTGACCATCAGGGAAATACTATAGCCACCTATGCGGGTAGCCTGAAGAACCATATTGTCACTCAAGTTGAGGGAATGACTCTCCCATAGGGTCTGAAATTCGCCACTGCTATAGATATTAGACAACTGGAAATTGAAGGTGATTCTAAAGTTATTGTGGAAGCTGTTAGCGGTAGATCTGTAGCGGGTTGGAAAGTGAATTCTATTTTGAGGGATGCTAGAATGTTTCTGGCTAACCTTGACTGTTTCACTATCCACCACATTTTCAGAGAAGGGAATGCAATTGCTGATTCTATGGCTGTTGTGGGTAGGCTGCAAAACGGTTTACAATGCTGGAGGAACACTGATCTGCTACCAATCACCACCAAGGAGATCTTGGAGAAAGAAAAAAACAAGTCTCATGATGAATCTTTATAATTGTTATCAGATGAAGAGAACAAATTTTCAAATTTTGAATTTGGAGGGGAAACCCGACCATCATGGGTTGGGATTGCCACGTAACTACATATGGCCTTGTCATCAGCTTCAAGGGGGTTTCGATAATGATGATATTCATCGGTGTAGTACCGATATCGGGAAAGGCAATTTTCTATTTATCATCCGTACGAATGTCATTGATGGCGATAAAGGCAACAACTAGGCTCGGTTAAATCAGATTGGTTGGATTGATGGTTCACATGGGTGTAATAGATTTTGTGATGGGGAAATCTATTTAAACACAACTTGCAATAATCACGATGATTATTGTATGATTTTATTCCAGAATTGGCTGAGTTTTCTTCTCGACTCTGCTTCTGCTTTGGTTTGGCCCTGTATCTTTTTTGCCCCATTTTTCATTTTCTCGAGCATGGGGGGTGATAGGCTAAGACTAGAACTTGACAAAATGTATGAATTCAAAGTCAGGCCGATGGTTTGGTTTGTTTGCTCGGAAGGTGGCATTGATAAATTCATGGAGACCATGAAAGGAAACGATGAGAGACTGACAAAGCAGTTTGTGGCCTCCTGGGAGGACAGAAGGGTCACCATGGGTGGTATCTCGTTCGAAGAAAATGAAGATGTGATTGCTCAGTCGACGAGACTATCCATGGAGGGTAGGAAATGGAAGAAACAAAGCCGCATTTCAGACACCACCATCCTGAACCAGTTTTTCCGTGATGGGGAGAACCCTATGAAGAGGGCTGGTGGCTTCAACCGGGAAGAGCTTCCGCTGCCTTGCGATGAGGTTTGCTAGATCATCATGAAATATTTCACCCTTGAAGGACGATATGGGCTCTTCTAGTACTATCACCTTCCTTTCCTTAACCATCTTAGGAATAAAGATATTATCTCCATTCCTTTTTTTTTGCTGCACTCTATGGATTCTAATGAGAGAGATATTGCGGAAGCCAAGAAGAAAGGCAAGGACTTTACTATTCTCCACCAAGGCCTTATCCTTCGCCTTTACAATTTCCACTTGGCCCTATGCCCCCCTCGTATGATTTCTGTCCAGAATGTGCTTGAAAGCCAATCTCTAGCCATAACTGCCAATAAACCTTGTTGGCATTATGTTGTCATTGATGTCAATCGATATAGAATGACAACCGGTATGGGATTATTGTTGACATGAGGTTATTGATGTCAACTAAGTGTTGCAGGTCATTGGTAAAGAAGAAGAATGTCATTCAAAGGAATGACCAGTGGAGTCACAGTTGAGTCACCGGTACACAAGGTAGTGTTTGACTTGTGTGGATTAAATGAACAGGTTATCGGTACAGTCTATCAGCGGTTAGGAAAGGATGTCAATTGGTAAGTGTTGTGTTGACAGTGAGTAGTTGCCAACCAGAAAGCTTATGACCAATGTACAAGCAGAGTGGGAAAGATGTTGAGTTGTTGATTGTGATGAAGAGGCAAAATGTTACCTAAATAACATCAACACAGGAGGAGAAGAATGTACAGGTCACTGATATGCTATGTGGATGCAAAACAACAAGACTCCCACCGGATAAAGGTGCAGTTACCATGTGAAGAGATGACCGACAATGAATGTGCCCACACCGGATCACATGTGCCTGCTTGAAGATATGTTGCACAAACAGGGAAGCCACATGAGTGCATTTGTAGGATGCAGATGACAAGGATTCACTACCATCGGTAAGTGGAGCTTATCTCCTACTATGCAAAGTGTGCATCATAGTTATGTGAGATAAGAAAGAAGTGGTAAAGGAAGATTTTTGAAGGCTCACATCGGATCTACTGGTGAATCAAAGGGATGTCTCAAGTGCATGAAATCAAGAATATGCACTGGACCGATAGAGAAGGCATGTTGAGTTGCTGGAATAGGTGAAGTGTGATGGGTTTGTCACTTTGACAAACCGGTTGATATGATGTCTGGTTTGATGATGAAGGCCAACCCGAGCAGCTGCAGATAAGAGAATGCAACCGACATGTAGATGCCTTAGATGAAATCAGTTGAAGGTTGATGACATGGTGTCATCAAGACTGTTTACCGGTATGTATGTCTACCGGTAATGCAGACAATGTGCAGATGCATAAGACTCCTATCTGATGAAGATGTGCATAAGGTAGGGTAGCAAGAGTGCTGGCTGGTTGAGTGTTGCACCAAAAGAGAAGCAAAGTGCATGGTTGAGGATAGATTGGTTAAGGGTTTAACCAGTAGGGTTAGTAAGCTGGTAGATGAACCCGGTAATGGAGTTGGTCGGTGGTCCAATCCATACCGACACAAAGGTGGATGCCGACACAGTTGCCACGTGGAGATGAAGTGGCATGCATGCACGGGTTGATGTGTTGAGTTGGTGAAGTTTTAGGTGGCGAGGTAGATGGTGACAAGTCGACATTTATGTCGACTACGAGATTCACGGGATGTGCTGCAGGGGTTTGCGACTCGATGTCAGGAGGACAACAAAGATCCAACTTAGATTGATTGAGGAGATCGAGGCAGGTGAAGGAAACCGCAAAACCAATCTTGGTGATCGACCAACAAATCAGCCGATAGGTCTAAAGCAAATTGGCAGAAATAGGAGGCGTAATCAGAAAGGTACGACAATGGCGAGATTGATTGATGAATTGCAGTTTATCAATCCAAGTGATCAAATCGGATGCGATCTGATTGGATTTGGTTTGTCTCAAGGTTGATGAGAAAACCCTAACCGCTTGAATTTGAGTTGGCTTTTGGTGAGAAAACCAGGTTATAAATATGCAAGCCAAAATCATTAAAGGTTGCCACTGGATGAGAGAGTGTTGCTGCATGCAAGGAGAAATCAGTCAAGTGCTCATCAAGAAGAAGAAGAGATTGAGTGTGAGGAAGAATAGGGTTGAAGTGTTCAACCAACATCAGTGAATGAATCGACAATCGGCCATTGAGTCTGACAGAGGAGTGAACCGATAGAGTTCAGACTGGTAGAGGAGTGTAGAAGACTACAGAGAAGGTAGACATAGAACCGACAGAGTGTTGTACCGGTGGGGAGCAGCGATGTAGCAGAGAGAAGAGAGAACCAGTAAAGTGCAGAACCGACAGAGTCTAGAACCGACAGAGAGTAGAACCGATAGTGAACTAGATAGAAGATCCGGTAGAGAGATTTGAAGAAGTGTTACAAAATCCATTTCTAACAAGAAGATAACTTTGGTATCAAAATATGTTGTTGTATTCACTGAGTTGTAGCTTAGTGCAGGGGTCGTATCTCCTTGGGTTGGTGC
This sequence comes from Cryptomeria japonica, assembly GCF_030272615.1. Lineage (NCBI taxonomy): Eukaryota > Viridiplantae > Streptophyta > Pinopsida > Cupressales > Cupressaceae > Cryptomeria > Cryptomeria japonica. The sequence continues at coordinate 506,543,819 of NC_081413.1, read as the reverse complement.
TCCTTGGGTTGGTGCCCTAAACATTGTAATCGAAGATTCTTTGTGAGGTTGGATTGGAGCAGTAGTCTCCAACAATATTTCTCACTGAGGTTTTTCCCATCTTGGGTTTTCCTCATATATGCTGCTGTTATGTGATGTCCTTTTATGTGTGAGTACATTTGTGATTAGTCTCCCTGCTAACCGGTAAGTCTGCTTTCAGTTAGATCTGATAACCGGTATACTCACATAGGATAGTTAATGGGAAAAGTTTGAGAACCATTTATTCACCACTCTCTCAGTGGTGCATTGTGTCTAACAACTGGTATCAGAGCCCTAGGTTTCCGATTGATAAGCATTCTCTAGTTTGGGTAGATTCTGGCTTAAGGAGACAATGGTTTGTTTAGTATCAATCCTAGCTCCGGTGTTCAATGGGTCTAACTATTCCATTTGGAGTTGCAGAATGGAAGTTCATTTATCCTCTCTAGGGTATGATGTCTAGATGTTTGTTATAAATGGCTGCCCTAGCAAAGTCTATCCTCCCACTGATTCAAATGCAGAAAGAAGAAACCAGTGCAATGAAGTAGCAATGAAGGCTATATTCTGTGGGTTAAATAATGATGTCTCCTCACAGATGGACAGATGCAGATTGGCAAAAAGCTTATGGGAGAGATTGAAGAAGCTTTATGGAAATGAGCCCACCACTACAGAACCGACTTGTAATGATAAGATGAGAAATGCATCTCATGTATCTATAGATGATGAAGGCATTTCTGCTAGCAACTACAATAATGATAATGAAGGAACCCACCTCTTCATGGCTCAAGAATCGGAAGATGAGAGACACACATCTGAGAATGATCATGCAGATCACTCCTACCGACAAGATGTGTTTGGCAGTGATAGTGAATGTGAAGAAGAAAATGAAGCAAAAGTTGATCTTGAAGGTGAACTTGTAAATGCTCTTGAAGAACTCAGTAGAGTGAGAAATGAATACAAGTTATTTAAGAATGCTGCAATAGTGGAGAAGAACTGGTTGATAAAATGCCTTGAAGAATCTAATAAATGCATCTTAGAGTTGAAGACTCAAGACAAGAACACCAAGCAGTTCCGTTGCAATGATCTAACCTTTGAGCTAGAAGTAAAAGATAAACAATATCAACAACTGCTTGGAGAAATGGAGGTTCTTTGAAATGACCTTGAGAAGTGTCAGGATAAGCTCAAGGTAAGAATCCAGTTTGATGGCAATAATGATGCCTTGGACAAGATGTTGAAGAAGTAAAAGCATGCCAAGGACACTGAAGGATTAGGAAGTGGTGCTGGTGAATGCTTCACTAGCAAGAATGTCCCCCACAATGACATTTTGTTTCTCCTCAAATGGAGAGAACAAGGGACAGACCTTCACAATTAGAAATGCTCCTCGAAAGAAGAAGGTTGATCTAAATACAACTGGTGGAGACTTGTAGACAAGAATGAAGACCGATGCTACAAGAAGGAGGAACAATGCAGATCCCAAAGGAAAAGGGAAAATGAGAGAAGACAACTTCACCGGAAGCGGGAACATGAGAAGACAAAAAATAAGACCTCCTACCGGTAGAGGACAAAAGAATGTTGCCACCCACCAGACAAAGCAAGTGTGGGAGAAGAAGATACTAGATGGAAGGGTTGCACAGAATGGACAACCAAGGATCCATTCTCAAAGAAGCAAAAATGGATATGCTAAACCGGTAAGATCTCCCCATGCATGACATAATAGATTTGTAAGATAGAAATCTTCCTTCTCTGGTTATTGCTTTGCATGTAATGGTCACGACCATAAGGAAGAAGAGTGTAGAAAGAGATCTAGAAGGAATAATCTAGGATCTCATAGATTTCATGAATATGAGAAAAATGTATCCAAGAGTAGATACATGCATGTCCTCTCTCCCGGTTATGCAAATAATGTTTGTTATAACTACAATAAAATTGGCCATAAAGAGTTTGAATGCAGGAAGAGGAACTTGCAGACACATGGAGGTTGGTATAGCAACTATGCTCAACATAGAAATGGATACAAAGCATATGAAAGTTAGAGACCTGCATGGAACCAAAGGAGATGTGTCCCTGTAGGATCAAAAGGTCCACTGATTTTGGTTGCTAGTCACAACAACATGACCAGAAGAAGATGGTCAAACTGGTATGTTAAGAGATTTCCCAATCATGAAGTTGGGATGGATGTTGTGTGCTACTATAGCACTGTTTCAGATTGTGATGCAGAATCCAGAAATGTAAGGACCAATCTACAGAAAAAGGCAAGACCTTCTCCCAATATTGAAAATGGGAAGAAGAATGAGACTAAGCAGGTGTGGAGGAAGAAGACCATAGACCGACACTGTGCATTAAATGCATATGTGGTATCTCCTGAGGCTTAAAGGAGATGCAGGACCTTAGGGGGAGTAGTACATTGAATTTATCATTCACCCCCTCAGTGGAAGATAACACATGGAATAACAAGATGTTGTCGGTATGAAGGATGGAAATGAGAAGATAAGTGTGTGTAGTGGCTGGACTCAGTACCGGTTAAGCTCTGAACATGAGTGTCAAAACACCTTCATAACCTTCCTTCAACCTTCAAATAATGTATGCGTGATTCACACAAGGATTTGCCTTTTTCGCTCTTCAATATCCACACTCACTCATGATTACCTATATCTTGATCTTCAATAAGATCTTACAATCATATATACAAAACCTAAGACCAAATGAATAGGTCGGCTCACTAAAGATATTACAATTAAATCAATTACAAATAAGTCTTGATGCGATACAACATGTCGGCTCAATACATTTACCACAATAACCAATCAATAAAACAATCTCCATAACGTGTCGTGCTGATCTGGAGTAACGGTCCATAATCTAGACCTATCTTCCGGTAAAGGCAAATCTGTCAACCCGATTAGACCAATAAGAAAAACACCAAATCTAAACTTCCAATCCATGTCTTTGACATAACCAAATGATTTCCAAGTTATCATCGCTGCTGGTGAACCATATAACCTGCTAGTGAACACATACCGGTGACTGTGCATAAGCCACTAACCATACTGGTGAACATAATGTAAACCTCTAAGAAGACAAGTGTTGACATCAATGACAAAACCAATGCAACACATGACAAAGTCATCCATAATACCAACAATCTCCCCCTTTGGCATTGATGGCAACACTAGATGGAAAAACAGCTAAGTGCCAAAAACAGAATGCCAAAACCAGTAAACCAAACAATCTCCCAAAGATAGATCAATACAAAGTTCTGTAATAGAAACAAAAACCAAAACCAAATACATATATCCAAAGAGTATATCTCCCCCTCAATGAATAATCTCTCCCTCAATGAATAATGTTTTTCCATAGATATCACTCCCCCTTTGACATCAAATGCCAAAGCAGTTAAGAATTCAAAACTTAACATTCTGCCAACTACTCCCCTTGAGAAGTAGCTCTCCTCCATCAAAGCCGGAAAAGATTTTTCTGTTAGTTCCTACCGGTTTGATGCCAATTCTTCAACATCTAAGTCTCTGCCAGTGGGGAAATTACCCCAAGCTGCTCTCTGAGATATTCAAATGTTTCCTTAGGTGAAGGCTTTGTAAAGATATTTTCAATTTGCTCTTTAGTATTCACATAAACCAATTTCACTTCATTTGCTTCAACATTCTCTTTCAGAAAATTATACTTAATAGAAACATGCTTTGTCTTAGAGTTAAATACCAGATTCTTTGATATATCAATTGTTGTTGAATTATCACAATAAATGATTATTGGTTCTTTGTATTTTACTTTGATATCCTTCAACATTTGCTTAATCCATAATACCTGAGTACAATTAGTTGCTACTGCAACATATTCTGATTTTGCTGTTGATAATGATGTACAAGTCTGCTTCTTACTGATCCATGAAATCAATGTGTTACAAAGAAAGAATGCACCACCAGTGGTACTCTTTCTATCATCTACATCTCCTGCCCAATTTGCATCGGTGTATACACATAAATCAAAAAATTTATCTTTAGGATACCATAAACCAAGATTTGGTGTGCCTTGTAGGTACCGAAAAATCCTTTTAACTGCTGATTCATAATTTTCTTTAGGATTGCTTTGAAATCTTGGAACAATAAATACTGCATTCATTATATCAGGTTTTGTTTGTGTGAAATACAGTAAACCTCCAATCATAGATTTGTACCTTGTCGGATGAATATGAGTTGAATCATCCTTCAATGTCAATTTATCAGTTGTAGTCATAGGAGTACTTACCAGTTTGGAATGTTCCATACCAAATTTCTTCAAAAGTTCCTTCAAGTACTTTGTTTGACATATGAATATATCTTTATCTGTTTGTGAAATCTGCAAGCCTAAAAAGAATTTTATCTCTCGAATCATAGACATTTCAAATTCTTTTTGCATCTGATTAGCAAAGTCCTTACATAATCCATCTTCACCTCCAAAAATGATATCATCTACAAAGACTTCAATAACCAAAATATCATCATTGGTAACTTTGTAATATAAATTGTTGTCAGCATTACCTTTTGTGTAACCAAGCTTCAAAAGATATTTATCCAATCTAGTATACCAAGCTCTGGGAGCTTTCTTTAATCCATATAAAGCTTTCCTTAACCTGCAAACCATATCCTTATTATCTGTCAAAGAAAATCCATCAGACTGTTCAATGTAAATTTCTTCCTCAAGATCTCCATTAAAAAATGCACATTTAACATCCATTTGATAAACTTTATAGTTCTTATAAGCTGCAAATGTAAGAAATAGTCTATCTGCCTCAATTCTAGCTACTGGTGCAAAGGTTTCATTATAATCAATTCCATCTTTCTATGAATAACCTTTACAAACTAATATTTCTTTGTTCATGATTACTTCTCCATCTTCATTAAGTTTATTCTTAAATACCCATTTAGTTCCAATTACATTTTTTTCTTTAGGTCGGGGAACCAATGTCCAAGTGTTATTCTTTTCAATTTGTTCTAATTCATCTTCCATTGCTTTTATCCAATGTTGATCCTTACATGCTTCAATAACAGATGCAGGTTCAATTTGAGAAATTAAACATACCTCTTCATTTGCTAGTCTTCCTCTAGTCATAACACCTTGATTCTTGTTTCCAATTATCCGATTCTCTGAATGATTCAATCTTACCTACCTGGGTTTGTTCTGATTAATATTCACAGTTTGTTGTTCTTCAGTCACTGTTGAATTTTCAGATGATGCTGGTGTGACTGGGTCTTCATTCTATACCAGTGCAATCTGTGCCGGTTGATCTATGATCATTTCAATTGCCGGTTCAACAGATCTTGAATCTCCTCTAAAGTGTTCATCTATCTTCACATTAGTACTCTCAATGATTTTCTGTAACCTTTTATTATAACATCTATATGCCTTGCTTTTAGATGAATAACCAAGAAATATTCCTTCATCACTTATAGGATCAAATTTGCCAATATACTCATCTCTTCTAATATAACATTTGCTTCCAAATATTCTGAAGTATTCAAGAGTAGGAATATGACCAAACCATAATTCATAAGGGGTCTTACTGATTTCACTTTTGATGCGAACTCTATTGAAAGTATAAACCATTGTATTCACTGCTTCTCTCCAATACATATGAGGTAGATTTGCTTCCATTAACATTGTTCTTGCTGCATCCAGAATAGTTCTGTTCTTCCTTTCCACAACTCCATTCTGCTAGGGTGTCCAAGGTGCTGATAGTTGTCTTTTGATTCCATTGACTTGACAAAATGCATTAAATTCCCTTGATGTAAATTCTCCTCCTTGATCTGATCTCAAACATTTTATATTCTTGTCGGTTTCATTCTCTACCATTGATTTGAATATCTTGAATCTTCCAAAAGCTTCTGATTTCTCCTTGAGAAAGGTAACCCAACACATTCTAGAATAATCATCAATTATTAGCATAAAGTATTTATCTCCTTGTAGACTTCTTGTTCTTGCTGGACCGCATAAATCAATATGAATTAAATTAAGAATATTATTTGATTTCTCAGTAATGCTCTTAAATGTTGTTCTAACTTATTTTCCCATTTGACATTCCTTACATACCAGATTACGAGGTTTCACAATCTTAGGTAAATCCCTTACTGCCTTAGTTGAACTGATATTTATAATGCAATCAAAATTCACATGACAGAGTCTTTTATGCCATAACCAACTTTCATCAATAAGTGCAATCAAACATGTTTTATCACTGGTATTCAAGTGAAAGATATTACCTTTAGTCTGATTACCAGTTGCAATCTCCAATCTAGTTCTATTTATGATTTTGCATTTACCATTTTTGAACTGTAACTGAAATCCTTTTTCACTAAATGACCAACACTCAAAAGCTTATGCTTTAAACTTTCTACATAATAAACATTGTCAGTATTGTGCTTACCATCCAAAGATATAGTGCATTTTCCTTTGATTAAACAAGCTTTATTATCTCCAAACCTTACTAGACCTCCATGAATTTCTTAAAAAGATAAGAATTTGCTTTTATCACCAGTCATATGATGTGAGCATACAAAATCTATAATCCATTCATCTTTTTCTTCAATTTTTGTTGACAGTGCCTGCTCTACTGGTTTGACAATAGGTGCTAGTTGATCTTCCATTATTGCAACAAAAGCCTATCCATTATCTGTTGGATCTTCATCTGAATCATCTGTAACACCTTCATCTGCATAGTAACATGACTTATCTCTGTTTTTCTTGAATCTATATCTCTGATATTCAGGGTTAGGTTTATATGATTTTTTTGCTTCTTCCCTTAGTTTTGCATGTATATCAGGACATCTATATGCCATATGACCAAGTTTATTGCAATTAAAACATTTGAAAGGTGCTTTACCTTCATACTTACTTCCTGCTGGACCTTTAGACATTTTCCTTGCAAATAGTGCTTCAAGTTCTTTATTTTCTCTCCTCATATCTTTAAGTTCTTTTGCATAAAGTGTTTTCCAATCAGTTTTGTTAGATGCTTATGATGCTAATGATGATGATGATGATGGTTTGAAAGCTAAATCAGTCTTTATAGTAGCAACATGACCAAATTCCTCAAGTTCAAATGTTGAAAGTTTCCCAACCAAAGTATCTCTAGAAACTGAAGTATTAGGCATTGTTCTCATTTCATTAATAGCAATTACTTTCATTTTGTAAGCTGGTGGCAATGCTCTTAAAGCTTTAGATACAATTTCATCTTCACTTAAGGATCCTCCACAACATTGTATTCCTAAAACAATTTCATTAACTCTTTCCATAAATGCATAAATTCTTTCATCTTCTTCCATTTTCAAAATTTCATACTTGACCCAGTAACATTCCAATTTTGCAATTTTGACAGTGGTATCTCATTCATTTAGTGTCTCCAGATTATCCCAAATAGCTTTAGCAGTAGATCGGTTTGATAATCCCATGATTTGTTGATCTGATAATGCGCTCAAAAGTGCTTCTCTTACTTTGCAATCATTGTCCATGTCCTTAGCCAATATTGGTGGATGAGGTTGATTCAGAACAGGAGCAACATAGCCATTCTTTGTAACATCCCATATATCTCTTCCAATGCAGTTCAGATGTGTTTCCATTCTGATCTTCCATATGCCATAGTTAGTTCCATCAAGCTTCAGACTGTCCTTCTTGAAAATATTTGTTGCCATAGGATCTCCTCAAGTTGTCAGGCTTCTGCAAAAAATAGGACTAAGCTTTGATACCAATTGTTAGGTCCCGGGAAGGACAACTGAGAAGGGGGGGGGGGGTGAATCAGTTGTGAACCAGTTGTCAATAAATTGTAGTCCAAATACAAGTTATTCCAATTTAAACTTAATGCCAGTAAACCAAAATTAAGTGCCGGTAAAATATATTAATAGATATAGCAGTATCGGTTTAACTTAATGCATGAAACATAAAGAGAAACAACATCCACAACATATAACACAAATTTTGACATGGACACCCTTTAAGGGAAAAACCATGGTGGGAAACCTTACCCACAATTAGATGATACTACTACAGATAGTATGTGCATACAAATGGGGTCTGCACATGCAAAAAGGCCAACTGCCTAGAGCTCACTACTCAATCACAAAATAGGAGTCACACTGACTACTTAATTGGATGGTCAAATCCAATGATAATTTACTGCTCAAAATAGAATCTCCAATGCTGGATTCAGTATCGGTTAAGCTCTGAACATGAGTGTCAAAACACCTTCATAACCTTCCTTCAACCTTCAAATAACGTCTGCATGATTCGCACAAGGATCTGCCTTTTTTGCTCTTCAATATCCACACTTACTCATGATTACCTATATCTCGATCTTCAATAAGATCTTACAATCATATATAGAAAACCTAAGACCAAATGAATAGGTCAGCTCACTAAAGTTATTACAATTAAATCAATTATAAATAAGTCTTGATGCGATACAACATGTCAGCTCAATACATTTACCACAATAACCAATCAATAAAACAATCTCCGTAACGTGTCGTGCTGATTTGGAGTATCGGTCTATAACCTAGACCTATTTGCCGGTAAAGGCAAATCTGTCAACCCGATTAGACCAATAAGCAAAACACCAAATCCAAACTTCCAATCCATGTCTTCGACATAACCAAATGAATTCCAAGTTATCATCGTTGTCGGTGAACCCTATAACCTGCTGGTGAACACATACTGGTGACTATGCATAAACCACTAACCATACCGGTGAACATAATGTAAACCTCCAAGAAGACACGTGTTGACATCAATGACAAAACCAATGCAACACATGACAAAGTCATCCATAATACCAACAATAACAAGTGGTATCAAAGGAGGAGATACATCTGGTAAAGAAAAAGGGGAGAAAGATTTCTGTCAGTGAACGGTAGATACAAGGAGGAATGATATCCCGACAGTGCCCTTTGCCATTGTTGTCAAAGGGGGGGGGGAAATTCTGTAGTATACTGCATACTACATGTGTAAGAATCTATGGATTATACAAAGGGGAAGATTTGGACCACATAAAGGAGAAGAGAGATTATGTAGTATGTCTGATACTACAAGAGTTGACATCAATGCCAAAGGGGGAGATTGTTGGCATTGTGTTGTCATTGATGTCAATCGGTATAGAAGGACAACCGATATGAGATTATTGTTGACATGAGGTTATTTATGTCAACTAAGTGTTGTAGGTCACCAGCAAAGAAGAAGAATTTCATTCAAAGGAATGACCAGTGGAGTCACAGTTGAGTCAACGGTACACAAGTTAGTGTTTGACTTGTGTGGATGAAATGGATAGGTTACCAATATAGTCTATCACTAGTAAGTGTTGTGTTGATAGTGAGTAGTTGCCAACCGACAAGCTTATGACTAGTGTACAAGTAGAGTGGGCAAGATGTTGAGTTGTTGATTGTGATGAAGAGGCAGAATGTTACTTAAATCATATCAACATAGGAGGAGAAGAATGTACATGTCATCGTTATGCTGTGTGGATGCAAAACAACATGACTCCCATCGGATAAAGGTGCAGTCACCATGTGAAGAGATGACTGACAATGAATGTGCCCACACTGGATCACATGGGCATGTTTGAAGATATGCTGCACAAACATGGAATCCACATGAGTGCATTTGTAGGATGCAAATGACAAGGATTCACTACCACAGGTAAGTGGAGATTATCTCCTATTATGAAAAGTGTGCATTACAGTTCTGTGAGATAAGAAAGAAGTAGTAAAGGTAGATGTTTGAAGGTTCACATCAGATCTACCAGTGAATCAAAGGAATGTCTCAAGTGCATGAAATAAGGAATATGCACTAGACCGACAGATAAGGCATGTTGAGTTGTCGGAACAGATGAAGTGTGATGGGTTTGTCACTTTGACAAACTGGTTGAGATGATGTCTGGTCTGATGATGAAGAAGGCAAGTTTGAGCAGCTGCAGATAAGAGAATGCAACCAACATGCAGATGCTTTAGATAGAATCAGGTTAACGTTGATGACATGGTGTCATCAAGAGTGTTTATCGGTATGTAAGTCTACTGGTAATGCAGACAAAGTGCAGATTCAGAAGACTCCCATTTGATGAAGGTGTGTGTAAGGTAGGGTAGCAAGAGTGCTGATCGGTTGAGTGTTGTACCGAAAGAGAAGCAGAGTGCAAGGTTGATGACAAACCAGTTAAGGGTTTAACCAGAGGGTTAGCAAGCCGGTAGATGAACCCGGTAATGGAGCTATGTTAGACAGTTCAAATAATCAGAAGACAAATGAGAGGGGGGGTGAATTAGTTGTCTCAGATTACTAGAACTATTATCAATTTAAACTTTAAGACCAAAACCCAAAACATTAATACCAAAATAATAGTTAAACTAATTAAGCATAAACAATAATCACAGAATAAATGCCATCCACATGACACCAAGATTTGTATGTAGAAAACCCAGTAAAGGGAAAACCCACGGTGGGAAGCTTACCCACAGTTAGATAATACTTCTGTAGTAAGTATGTGATTTACAATTAAGGGGCCTACACTTGCAAGAAGGCCAACAACCTAGAGTGCACTACTCATCACATAAAGAGCCTCACTGACTACATATAAATCCATACTACAATCTAGAGAAGTGTTGAACTACAAAATATGACATCTCCTATGCCCGAGTACAATTCCGATCAAGCTCAATACCGGAGGACTAAATCCTCTTACATAAACCCAATTCGATCTCCAATGATCGACCAAATCCTCTGCCTGAATAATATTATATTATTTGCACATTACATTCCTTGACCATGACCTCTAACATAACCATGATGATCTACAATGAGATCTTACATCTATATATACAAACCCTTGACCATAAACAATCAGGTCAGCCACCAGACAATAAAACGATTACATAATTACAAACCATGTTGGCCTTAGACCAAACAAATAATATCCAACACATAAGACATCTCGAAAATATATCTTGAGATCCAATCCACACGTTACATTAAAGCCGGTCCATAACCTAGATCAATCAGGACCCAATATAGGTCCACACACTACAACAATGATCTCCATTCGCTGAGTCTCGAACATGATCACCAACAACATCGTGAAACTCCACTAAAAACTACACTAACACCACTTATGCAATTCATCAAAGATCTTCATCAAAAGCTCTGCTGGTGAAACCCTCGTCGGAACTAGAAACAAAGCTTCTAGGCAAGAAGGATAACATCCGATCACCAGACCAAAACCAACTGACCGAATATGAGCATGAGTATCATGAACAAGCCAATTCCATCACCAAACTATACCGGACCCTACCGGATCATGCCGGATCCAAATCAACCAGAAACCACTCAACCTACCAGGACTAGAAGGGTGTCGATAAAGCATCCAAATAGCTAGTGTTGACATCAATGACAAAACATCAATGCAACACATAATCAATTCCACCAGATAACCAACAATCTCCCCTTTTGGCATTGATGGCAACACTAGATGTGAAAAACATCTAAGTACCAAGAAATGTCAAACAAGTCTCTCCCAATGGAAGACAACCAACAATCTTCCGCATACAGCTTCTGAAATAAAGACCAAATAAAGACCAAACTCCCCTTGTGAATAATATCTCTGTAGAGCTTTGAATTTCTTCATTTTTTTTTCACTTCCCTTTTTTTCACATCAATATCACTCTCCCTTTGACATCAATGCCAGAAATTTGACAAAAAAATCAAAGAAAAAATATAAACCATTGAATTACAAAGCTAAATACCCCCCTGAGCAGTAGCATCCCCACAACAATGCCATAATGGATAGTATCTTTGATAATGCATACCACACTGATGCCAATTCGCATCAATCAAGTCTCTACCGGAGGGGCAAAAACTCTGAATCTGTCTCTCAGGTACTCAAATGATTCCTTGGGCAAAGGTTTAGTGAAAATATCTGCAATCTGCTCTTTAGTGTTCACATAAACCAGTCTAACTTCATTTGCTTCCACATTTTCCTTCAAAAAGTTATACTTGATAGATATGTGCTTTGTCTTAGAATGAAATACCAGATTCTTTGATATTTCAATAACAACAGAGTTATCACAGTGAATAACTACCAGTGTATCACAATCCACCTTTATATCCTTCAACATTTGCTTCATCCATAAAACTTGTGTACAGTTAGTAACAACAACAACATACTCAGCTTCAGTAATAGATAAAGAAGTACATGACTGTTTCTTGCTGATCCATGAAATCAACTTCTTTCCAAGAAAGAAAGCTCCACCAGAAGTACTTTTATGGTCATCAACATCTCCAACCTAATCAACATTTGTATATGCACATAAAGTAAAGTCATCATCCTTAGGGAACCACAAACCATATTCTAATGTACCTTGCAAGTATCTAAAAATCCTTTTCACAACAATCTCATGATTTTCTCTAGGATCACTCTGAAATCTTGAAACAATACAAACAACTTTCATAATGTCAGGCCTAGTCTTAGTCAAATAAAACAGACCTCCAATCATAGATTTGTATCTTGTAGGATTTACTGGTGCAGATAAAAATCTTTTCTTGTCAATTTCTCACTTGTAACCATAGGAGTACTTATCGGTTTAGAATCTCTCATACCAAATTTCTTCAACAATTCTTTAGCATATTTAGTTTGGCAGATGAAAATACCTTTGTCAGTCTGAGTAATCTGCAAACCCAAGAAAAATTTCATTTCCCCAATCATAGACATCTCAAATTCTTTCTCCATATTTTCAGAAAAATCTATGCACAACTTATCTTCACCTCCAAAAATAATGTCATCAACAAATACTTCAATAATCAGTATATCATCATTAGTGATTTTATATTATAAATTACTGTCAGCACTACCCTTAGTAAAACCAAGCTTCAAAAGATATTTATCCAACCTTGCATACCAAGCTCTGGGTGCTTGTTTCAATCCATATAAAGCTTTCCTTAACTTGCAAACCATATTTGTATCATCTGATAGTGAAAAACCATCAGGTTGCTAATTATAAACTTTCTCATCAAGATCCCCATTCAAAATGCACATTTAACATCCATCTGATAAACCTTGTAGTTTTTATAAGCAACATAGGCAAAAAATAATCTTACAACTTCAATCCTAGCTACAGGTGCAAAAGTCTCTCCATAATCAATTCCTTCCTTCTGAGAATATCCTTTACAAACCAATCTAGCTTTATTCCTTATAACTTGACCATCCTCATTCAATTTATTCCTAAAAACCCATTTAGTTCCAATAACATTTTTATTTTTAGGTCGGGGAACCAAAGTCCATGTGTTATTTTTCTCAATTTGATCTAATTCTTCTTCCATAGATTTCAACCAATATTCATCTTTACATGTCTCAATTACTGATACTGGTTCAACTTGTGAAATTAAACACACCTCATTAGTTGCCATTCTTCTTCTTGTCATCACTCCATTGCTCTTATCCCCAATGATCTGATCTTTTGAATGATTCAATCTCACATACCTAGGAGTCCTCTGACTCTCTGTTCCTCTTCCTTGTTCTTTTGTTATTGTATAATTCTTTGACATTGCCGGAGTAATTGGTTCAACACTTTGTTCCGGTAAAGGTGCTACCGGTTTAGATATAATCATTTCCACTGCCGGTTCCTTCTCATAAACTCTGATTTGACTTCTATTTAACTCATCCACTTTGACATTAGCACTCTCCACAATTCTTTGCAATCTCTTGTTATAACATCTATATGCTTTGCTTTCATTAGAATAACCAAGAAATATGCCTTCATCACATCTAGGATAAAATTTACCAATGATATCACCTCTCCTGATATAACATTTACTACCAAAAATTCTGAAATACTTAACTGTAGGTGTATTACCAAACCATAAGTCATAAGGTGTCTTACTGATTTCTCCTTTGATATGTACTTTGTGTAATATATAAACCGCTATGCTCATTGCTTCTCTCTAGTAGATATGAGGTAGACTAGCTTCCATCATCATTGTTCTAGCAGCATCCAAGATAGTTTTGTTCTTCCTTTCCACAACTCCATCTTGCTGAGGTGTCCGGGGAGCAGAAAATTGTTTTCTTATACCATGCTTTTCACAAAAGTTATTAAACTCACCGGATGTGAATTATCCACCATGATCTGACCTCAAACATTTAATCTTCAATCTTGTCTTAGCTTCCACTTTAGCCTTAAAGATTTTAAACTTTTCAAATGCTTCAGTTTTTTCTTTTAGAAAAGTAACTCACATCATTCTAGAATAATCATCAATGATTAGCATGAAATATCTATCACCTTGAAAACTTTTAACTCTAGCAGGGCCACACAAATCAATATGAATCATATCAAGAACATCATTTGATTTATCTTGTATACTCCTAAAAGAGGTTCTGACATGTTTACCCATTTGACATTCTTTACATACTGGATTATAGGGCTTCATAATCTTAGGTATATCCCTAACTGCCTTAGTTGAGCTGATCTTTACAATGCAATCAAAATTCACATGACACAACCTTTTATGCCATAGCCAACTCTCATCAATCTGTGTAATCAAACATGTCTTCTCATCATAATTCAAATGAAATATATTACCTTTTTTTTGTGTACCAGTTGCAATCTCCAAGCCAGATCTATTAATGATTTTGTATTTTCCATCCTTGAACTGTAATTGAAATCCCTTATCCACTAATTGTCCTACACTTAAAAGATTATGCCTTAAACCTTCAACATAATAAACATTGTCAGTATTGTTCTTACCATCCAATGATTTAGTTCATTTTCCTTTGATCATACATGCTTTGTCATCTTCAAATCTAACTAGACCACGATCAAATTCTTGCAAAGACAAAAACTTTCTTTTATCTCCAGTCATATGATGTGAACAACCACTATCAATTACTCATTCATCCTTGTCTTCAATTTTAGCAGCAAGTGCCTTCTCTTCAGGTACATTTTCTTCCAGTGCCGGATCATCTTCCTTGATAGCCAGGAACATGTAGTCCTTTCCATTGCCGGAACCACTAGCAGAATCTTCTGTCGGTTCATCATCAGAATCAGTAATGTCTTCCTCATCCGCTATGTAGCATGATTTGTCTCTGTTTTTCCTGTACTTATTCTTGTTTTGATATCCAAGGTTAGGCTTATATAATCTTCTAACTCTTTCTTCAAATGTTGAATTCATTTTAGGACATCTAGATGCAAAATGACCAATCTCATTACATGCAAAACATTTAAAAGGTGTTTTTCCTTCATATTTACTTCCTATCGGTTCTTTAGGTACTCTTCTAGCAAATAGTGTTTCAAGTTGCTCAAATTCATCATCTTCTCTCTTCATATCTTCCAATTCATTTGCATACAAATCTTTCTAGTCTTTCTTACCAGTTGTAGATGTAGATGCATGAAAAATAGGTTCACACTTCACAACTCTAGAAGGTCCAAATTCTTCAAGCTCAAAAGCAGATAGTTTCCCAATGAAATTATCTCTGTTGACAGATGTATTAGCCATTGTTCTCAACTCATTAATAGTAGTAGCCTTCATTTTTTAAGCTGATTGAAGGGCTCTCAGGACTTCCGAAACAATTTCGTCTTCTCTTAGAGTTCCACCACAACATTGTATTCCCATAACAATCTCATTTACCCTTTCCATGAATGTAGTAATCCTTTCATTTTCTTCCATCTTCAGGTTTTCATATCTCACCGGGTAACCATCGAGTTTAGCAATCTTCACTGTAGGGTCACCTTCATTAAGAGTCTCCAACTTATCCCATATAGCATTTCCAGATGATTTGTTGGTTAATCCCATTATTTGCTGATTAGAAAGTGCACACAAGATGGCTTCTCTTGCTCTACAATCATTCTTAAGCTCCTTTCGGAGGAGGATTGCAAGATCCCGAATTATAAGGTGTGACACCATTCTGTCTGATCTCCCAAATCTCCTTTCCAAGACATCTCAGATGAGTCTCCATCTTAATCTTCCATACTGTGTAATTTGTTCCGTCAAGCCTAGGAATATCTCTTTGAAAGATAGCTCCAGAAGAACTGAATGAACTTGAACTTTTAGTCTCCATAGGATCTTCCTCAAGTGGTTAAGCTTTCTGTAGAGAGGACAAAAACTCGGATACCAATTGTTAGATAATTCAAATAACCAGAAGACAATTGAGAGGGGGGGGTGGTGAATCAGTTATCACAGATTACCGGAACCATTATCAATTAAAACTTTTATATCAGAACCCAAAATATTAATACTGGAATAGTAGTTAAACCAATTAAGCATAAACAATAATCACAAAATAAATACCATCCACATGAAACCAAGATTTGTACGTAGAAAACTTGGTAAAGGGAAAAACCATAGTGGGAAGCCTACCCACAGTCAGATAATACTTCTTCAGTAAGTATGTTAATTACAATTGAGGGGCCTGCACTTGTAGGAAGGCCAACAGCCTAGAGCACACTGCTCATCACAAAAGGAGTCTCACTAACTACATAGAAATCCAGACTACAATTCAGAGAAGTTTTGAACTGCAAAAGATAGCATCTCCTATGCCTGAGTACAGTTCTGGTTAAGCTCAATACTGGAGGACTAAATCCTCTTACATAAACCCAATTCAATCTCCAATGATCGACCAAATCCTCTGCCTGAATGATATTACATTATTCGCACATTACATCCCTTGATCATGACCTCTAACATAACCATGATGATCTACAATGAGATCTTACATCTATATATACAAACCCTCGACCATAAACAATGAGGTTGGCCACCAAATAATAAACTAATTACATAATTAGAAACCATGTCGGTCTTAGACCAAACAAATAATATCCAACACATAAGACATCCTAGAAACACATCGAGAGGTCCAATCCACATGCTACATTAAACCGGTCCATAACTTAGATCAACCGGGACCCAATATAGGTCCACACGCTATAACAATGATCTCAATCTGCCAAGTCTCGAACATGATCACCAACAACATCCTAAAACTCCATTAGAAGCTGCACCAACACCACTTATGCAATTCATCAAAGATCTTCATCAAAAGCTCTGTTGGTGAAACCCTCGCCAGAACCAGAAACCAAGCTTCTAAGCAAACATGATAGCATCTGATCCCCACACCAAAACCAACTAACTGAATATGAGCATGAGTAACATGAACAAGCCAATTCCATCACCAAATCATACCAGAGCCTATGGGATCATGCTGGATCCAAATCAACCAGAAACTAGTCAACCTACCAGGACTAGAAGGGTGCCGGTAAAGCATCCAAATAGATAGTGTTGGTATCAATGACAAAACATCAATGCAACACATAATTAATTCCACCAAATAGCCAATAGTTTGGTGCCCTAAAATCAGGGGTTGGTACTCCTTGGGTTGGTGCCCTAAATCAGGGGTTGGTGGTCCTTGGGTTGGTGCCCTAAACATTGTAATCATAGATTCATTGTGAGGCTGGATTGGAGCAGTAGTCTCTAACAATATTTCTCACCGAGATTTTTCCCATCTTGGGTTTTTCTCATATATGTTGGTGTTATGTGATTTCCTTTTATGTGTGTGTACATTTGTGATTAGTCTCCCTACTGTCCGATAAGTCTACATTCAATTAGAACTGATAACCGGTATACTCACATAGGATAGTTAATGAGAAAATTTTGAGAACCACTGATTCCCCCCCCTCTCAGTGGTGCATTGTGTCTAAAAAACCTGACATAAGCCCTCCTCGGCTGCCCGAACCTGGCTCCTCTAGTAAGAAGAATAAAAAAACGCCATTCACAGGATGCAAAAACCCTGAAGAAAGTGAGAATCCAGGAAATTAACTCTGATGTGGAGATTACAGATGAAGCTAACACTCCCTGCCACTCTATGAGATTGGCGTCCAAACCCCCTGAGAAATCATTTAGGGACCCCTCCTCATCCCATGAAACTGGGAATTCCATCCCCTCTGAGAATGTGGCCCTGTTTCAGTCTACCTCGACCCCCCACTCTGCCAGCTCCACCCATGCTTCTGAGACTCCAAAAAATTCCATGAGCCCATATACCGACCCCAAATCCTGGGCAAACTCTCCATCCCTTACTCTCAGGTTTGACAAGATGATGGTGGTGGAGGAAGTGAGTAGCTTCAAGGAGGAAGCAGATGGAAAACTGGCGAACTTGGAAAAGAAAGTGGATGGCATGTTTGAAAACCTACAGGATATTACCAGCAGAATTGAGGCCATTGAGAACAAGCTGCAGGACGTCTCCAGGTTTGCTTTGAATGTAATGCGCAACTCGGTGACCACTCTTTGTCTCCTGTAGGAAAGCACACTCAAAGGTAAAGGAAAGGAGGACGAGGACTACATGGACCTCTTTAAATTCCTCACCAAGGAATATGTAAGGAAGCTCCTCCCCAAGAGGAGCCATGACAAAAAGAAATAGCCGTGTTTTCTATGGTTTGGGTTTTTGGTTTTTGAATGGCCCTAATGGTCTGTCGGCTTATATTTATGGTTTCTGGTTATGCTTGGACTTAACTATCTTTTTCCCTGTGTGGCATATTTTAATTAAGACTTATATACTTGGTTAATATGTGTAGCATGTTTAAAGTTTTTGATATAGGAAAGTTTAGGAGGTTGTGATTTTGCTGCTTCTCTGCTGGCAATTGGCTAGCCACTGTTTTCTTATTTGTACCTGGGACAACCCCCTTGTTTTGGCTGCTTTTAATATCAAAAACACAGTCAATTGACTATTCATGTTTAGCAAACCTAACAAATGGTCATAATAGTTAAATTTATTTTATTGGATAAGAATTGAATAATTTTGTATTAGTCACATACCTAGCAAATGCTAGTGAATACTTATTTTCATACGTCCCAACTAAGGTTTGTTTAGAATCCTTGATCATGCTTAGAATGGAAATCTTGAATTTTTTAAGTTGTTTTTTTTCAAATCTGTATTTAAAGGGGAATTCAATGCATAATGTTCAAAAACTTGTGAGTCATGTGCCTAACAATTTTTTAAAAAAAGTTAATTTAAGTTTTTTGGAATGTTATCACAAGCATACATATTTGTACACAACAAAGGTAGAAAAATACAATTTTTCTGAGACAATCTTGAATTATCAACTTTAATTATTCATCTCGTGGAAATACATTAGAGAAATTTACGGTTAGAAGGAAACATGCATTTCTAAGTCATCATAAATCTTTATAACGAGTTTATTCATCTCATGGTTAGAAGGAAATATACATTGCATGGAGAGGTAAGTCATAAGGAGGCACGTTAGTCATAGTTTATGTGCTTGGTCCAAGGATTTGAGCAAGTGTAGAAATCTTACAAGTGTTAGGACTCTAAGGTCATCTTATATGTTTGATGTTGAAATTGTGAATGTGCATATGAAGTTATATAATGATATTTCAACCTAAAATAAGAACATATAATTGAAAGAATTAGTAAAATAGAACTATATTTACTTTCTCATATTTAATATAAAAATTTACATGTCAAAACATGTATGGATGGTCTAAGTTGTCTTCAAAACTTTGAGAAGTCCAACTTATGAGTTGAATATGGAATCAAACTACATTAAAGAATGTTGATTTGCCTTTGATAAATTTTGTAATGTTGGATAGTCTAACCTATTGATAACAACCTAAAACCCATCACCCCTTTCTAAGAGTAGTCTAATAGGAAGGATTGACAATCATCTATCATGAAACTTTTAAATTTACCATGATTAATACATTTATTAACTATGAACTAAGTATTGAACCTAAATTACGATATTATCGAACTTGGATTGTGCATTCAATCTAAGATAAAGGCTTGTATGAGTAAATTAAAAAAGGACAATGGATTCTAATTTCTATGGCTAGTTATAAATTAGATTGTATATTAGATTTGTGGATGTAAGCATACATTAAAATTTTAATTGATAATTAAAAAATGTCTTAATAATTTGATTCAATCCAATGTATAAAATAGTAGACTTAAATTTATGTTTCATTTTATCCCATTCGATGTTGTGATATTTTGCTTTAAGTTTGTAGATCACATGTGACATGGAGAGAAAAACTATCACAACCCTTCTAGGTTGCAACTAAACACTTGAGGTCAATACATACATACATATATAGAAACATGTGTATGTATACATGTGTAACTGTGTGTGTGTGTGTGTGTGTGTGTGTGTGTGTGTGTGTGTGTGTGTGTGTGTGTGTGTGTGTGTGTGCACATGTGTGCATGTGCATGCGCGCACACATGTATAAATATACATAGGTTATTGCACCATACCCCAAAATATAGCTAGTTTTATTCCTTAACAATAATAAAAAATATATCCTATAACTATGAATGTAAAAACACATCAAGTAACCATAACATGAATTTCCTTAACAAGGGGCACATAAGATAGTATAATCCAAGAGTACTACCTCATTCAATATTCATAATAAAGCAGGTCAAGTAATACAAACTTTGTTAATAATTACATCAAATACAAATAAGCTAATTTAAGCCAAATCGCTACATTTACAAAAGTGGCCTTCTCAAAGTATAAAATACATACAATTAGTCTATAACTTGAATTTGCAAGAAAATCCCTCCAAGATATAATTGGCGATGAGGAGGGAATTTAGTCCACATTGGAGGAACCTAACCCTTTCCAACCATCAAAATAATAATTAAGTTTTCAACATATAATTCAAAAAAAAGTAGTCAAAGCACAAAAAATGATTATCTTTTTAGTTCATTTTTCATTACATTCACATACATGTACAATCCAACTCATAAGATAAACAATTTATCCAAGATTATCTAATGCCACAACACAATCTTACATTGAAACAAACACTCCAATAAAACTTAGAAAACCAATAGAAATTTTGCATGTTACAAAACCTCAATATGAGTATCCAACAACAATACAACAATCTATGCTACAATACATAAGCAAGAAAATACATGGCATGAATACAATACAAGATCATATACAACATCTCGAAATGATTACTGGTCACATTTCATATTATGAATGCATTCGTGCTTCAATGTCACACGTTTAATTAATCATCAAATTCTAAAGGTACAATAACATGCATCCCATACTACATGCATTCCTCACAATTTATCACAATCTCTTATTACTCAAAATACAACCAACTTGTTGTTTATAAGAAAATGCAAGAACACATAATACATGATAACTACAATTAGTAATTTGCATCCAAAACATGACAAGATGATCAAAATTTCAACAATAAACTAGAAGAGCATAACACATGACGTAAAACAAATAGCACATTGACCTCAAAACTTACAAGACCATAACACCACAACTCTAAGAATGCCACAAATAGGCTAAGACTCATCTCTTAACTATGTAATGCACCCAAGTACTAACTACCTCACGTAGTAAAGAATGTTAACTAAACTACCCATAGAGCATGCCGATTAACTCCATCTAAGTGTAATAGATTGACGTAGAATAGGCATGCATTCAACTTAACAAACCAACAAATACCTTATCAAGTAACCTATTAACTTAGATGTGCTATTGCAGTGGCATTGATTTATCAATACCAAGATGTACAATGTATCAATTTGCATGCACAATAGAAACTATTGGATGAATTCAAATCCATCTACTCTATAAATCATCTTGTAGCCTCCTCTGCATCAATGACATTTGTTGAGTCTTATTATCCAAATAGTTTAAGTTTATATATAGTTTAAAATAAATGTAGTTGCATGGGGTATGCATCTTCCCTTAAGACACCTCTATAGTGTGTTATTACCATTATTAACTTATATTTATGAGTATTGTGTAATTGGTTTTATAGGTAGTTGTGAATGGTTGAGGTAATTTAGATTGTGGTGGAAATAATGATTTTATAAGATAAATGTAAAAGCATGCATACATCTTGCATAATAGATTAATATATTATTATTTGTCTTATTCGCAATGTAGATCATTTTATTTGTTTGATTTTGGTTTCTAGTTGAGGTATGTAATCATAGATTTTAGAGAGAATAACCAAATATTGACATTAGATGAATTTAATCATGTTTGAGATCTTGCATTGATTTTATTTTGTTTAGTGATCTAATTTTATACATATGTACTTCACTTAATTATCATCTCCTAACATTTAATTGTTACTTCTTTTTTTTGAACCTAATTAAAATATGAAAACACATACATTACCTGCCACCTACCCACCAAAACCCTCATAGCCCATTACAAAGACACCTATATACTTGTGTGAATGTTGTAGTGCCAGCTATTTTACCCCTAGTCTCCAAAACATTGCCATAAGAAACTTATGATATACAATTCATAATGCATCTCATGTGAAGTTATTGGTTGATGAATGTATTTTTCTTTTTTTTAAACAAACAAACAAAAACCAACAACCAATCATGATTTTTTCCAAACTTGTTAAATTGAGAAACATTAGACTTCACCTTTCATATTTTAACATTGTGTGAATTTCAATAAGAAATAATGCCAATACTAAAAACATTAGTCTCTCCTAAGGTAAGGACTAAACTAATGAGACAAAACTTAATCCTTGTTTTTGATATTAAAAGCAACCAAAAAATAAGGGGGCTGACCCATAGGAAAATTAAGAAGACCAGTGGCAGGACCACTGTCCACATATAATTAGCAGAGTTATAGCCTTTTGCCTCTATCAAAAACAATTATCATTCTACGAGAGTTTATCAGAATTAAAGCAGTAATAAGCAGAGTTTTAGACATTTGCCACGCATGGCAATAAACATAGAAACATAAACAAAAGCATAGGCTAACGCTATCCACCCATAGCCTACTAAACGTAGACAAAAAACTAGCTTTCCTCCGCATTCAGAAAATTACTTCTTTTTCCATGGCTCCTCTTGGGGAGGAGCTTTCATGCCCATTCCTTGGTGAGGAATTTGAACAGGGCCTTGTAGTCCTCGTCATCCTTGCCTTTACCTTTGGACGCACTTTCCTGCATGAGGCACATAGTGGTAGCCGAGCAACGCATAACATTCAATGCAAATTTTGAAACATAATGCATTTTGGACTCCGCCGCCTCTAGTTTGCTGGTGATAACCTGCACATTATCAGAAAGGGCCTCCATCTTTTTCTCCAGCTCTGCCAGGTTGTTTTCCTCCTCCCCTTTTATGCTACTCGCCTCCTCCACAACTATTATTTTATCCAGTCTGGAAGTCAGGGAGGGGAAATTTGCAAGCTCCGGACCCTTTGAAGAGGTGGGGCTTTCAGAAGCCTGGGTTGAGCTGATGGATTGAGGGGTTGGGTAATGGTGGAGCAAAACCATATTATAAGGCAGGATGGAATTTCCAGTGTCATGCAAAGAGGAGGGGTCTGGTGCAGGGGTACAAGCCTCAATTTCATAGTTTTGTTTGAAGACTTCATGTTTTTGATAGAAAGGTGTTGGTAAGGATCAAAGAATCCTTTGTTTATGTTTTGTTTTGTAATAAGGTCCTAATTGTCCATTTTGTAAGGCCTAGTGCCCTAGGGTGCATTATAAACCCTATGGTCAACTGTGGTCAAAGGGACTTAGGATGAGTAGAATTAGGGAGTCAAGGTTGTTTTGGTCTATTTAGATCCATTTCAATGTGTTTAGGTCCCTAGGTTGATAATAAAATTAGTTTGAATGGCAAAATGCAAAAATTGTCAAAAATTGACAAAGTTGTCAATTTGTAAAGCAACTTTTCAAAAAGTTGTTGTAATTGGTTGCCCAATGTTCATAACCATCTAAAATCACTTTGAAATTTTTAGGAAAACTATAAAATTCCTCAACAAACTCATGTGGGGGTTGTTGTGGGTGGAATTTGTAAACTTGATATTTGAAATCAATAAAAAACTGCATTTTTCCATAAAATTTGTTGTTCTTTCGGTTGGTACGGAATTTCATGACCTCCAAAATGGAAAATTATTTCATGGGGAGTTAGAGGGGTGAAATAAATTTCTTTTGAATCCAACCATAGGTCTGGAGGTGGAGTATTGAGGGATAAAAGTTGTAACAGATCCAAACAACCCGTGAAAGTGCCCTTTCCTAGGGTTTCAACTTCAATTTCCCATTTCTTCCAAATTCACCATGGGAAAATTCTAAAACTTGGTGAAATGGAGGATTTGGGAGTTTATTTTAATATCCAAAAGGTTTCAAACCGAAAGTATGCAGTTTGGGTGAGATTTTGTTAAATTTGGCCAGGCATCTCTATGTGATTGGCTGTGGGAATTGAATAAAATTCATGAACAGTCCCCATAACTTTAGTTTTAATGCAAAACAGAAGCTATAACTTGGTATTTGGTGATTATTTGGATATCCCAAGGTGTTATAATAGTTAATTTGGTGGAGTTGCAGGTTTGGAGGGTAGTTCCTTTGTTAAGTGCTTAAATTAGCCCTTATTAGCCTAGATGAGGGTTTAATAGAAATGATAATTGAAAGAGGTTCGAAAACTTGTCCTTTGGTAGAAAGTGCTGCCCCAGGTTGGTGTTCAATAAAATCAAACATAATTGGCCTGTCCTTTGGAGTTTTTGGGTGGGAAGCCAAAAAGTAAGTTTTGAAGGCTAATAGGTCTAAGGAGCCAATTTGCACTTTGTGACTTTTGGGACTTGAACAACCAAATCATAGGGTTGTTTGGCATCATTTGAGTTTGTAGGAACCTATCAAACCTATCTTGAGCCTTTGTTGGCCTATAAAACCATTTGGAGGGGTTGTGAGCAATTTGAGCCATTTTGAGCACTTTTGCCTGTGGGGTTTGAAACCAAATATTGATAACCTTGTACACTGTCCCATTGTGGGGTTATGGGGATGAAAATAGGTGATAAGGGATGTTGAATTGATACTCTTAAAGGTGTGAGGCTTGGTTGGAGTGAATCCTTTAAAGGAGGGTTTCTTGTTTGGTTGAGCAAGTGAGTAACTTGGAGCATTTTCAAGTTGTTCGAACCATACCTCTACATCAATTGGTATCAGAGCAAGTGTGATCCTTAGGAGAAGGATTGTTTTAGTTTAGCCATGTCAGGGGAAGAAGATGAGGGTGAATTTTCCTCAAGGATGACTAATGCACAGATAGTGAAGTTTTTGAAGGATCAAAACTTGGTTCACAAGATTGATTCCTTGCAGAAGGAGGTTGATAGACTTAATGGGGAACTTCGTAAGAAAAGTGGTGGAAACTCTGATGTTTTTGAAGAGGGGAGTGATGAGGAACCCCTTGGGCAAAGTAATGAAGAAGAAGTGTCTGCTGATCAAAGACTACTTGTGAAGACCCTGAAGGCCATGGATAGAAGGACCATGGATGTTAGGTTGGACCTACCTTCCTATGATGGAAAATTGAATCCAGATGTTGTTGTGGATTGGATTGATGCCCTCACAAGATTCTTTGAATGTGAAGACATACCTGAAAGTCAGATAGTTAAGATTGCTAAGTCCAAGTTGAAGGGATCAGCCCTTACATGGTGGAATTTCACTCAAGATGATAGGGTGAAGGAGAAGAAGAATCCAGTGACCACTTGGAAGAAGATGGTTGCATTGATCAGGGATGCATATGTTCCTGATGATTATGAAGTCCAACTTCATAAGAGGAGAATGAGATTGAGACAAAAGGAGATGAGTGTCTCAGATTATACTCAAGAGTTCCATAAATCGGTGATGAAGTCCAATGTAGTGGAGCTTGAATGTGTGAAGCTTGCAAGATACTTGCAAGGGTTGAGAGTTACCATATAAGATGAACTCAGTCTAAGAAGCACTCCCACAGTCCAAAAATGTTTTCAACTTGCTTTGAAGGTTGAAGAAAAACTCAAGAGGAAGAGTGATCAAGGTGGAAGAGGGAGAGGACAAAAAGACTTTGGAAATAGGGGCAGAAATATGTCTCAAGGAAGAGGACAAGGTTCCAAAGACCTTAGTGAATCAAGTCAAGGGAATGAACAAGGGGAAGGAAGATCTAGAGGATCTTTCAGAGGAAAGAGAGGAAACTTTAGAGGAAGAGGTGGTGGAAGAGGCCTAGAAGGCATAAAGTGCTATAGATGCCATCAAATGGGGTATGTTGCATCCAAATGTCCAGAGAAGGCAAACAAACAAGGTGAAAGGAGAGAAAATTTGGTGAGAGATGAGGACACACATAGTGTTTACTCTCATGGATCCTTTCTGCAGCCTAAACAAGGAGAGATCATGACGATGAGAAGGACATTGATCAAAGCACCTAGTCCACCATAACCACCCCAAAGGAAGACACTCTTCAGGACTACTTGTAGAAGTGGTGACAAAGTATATAGTGTGGTGATTGATTTAGGTTCTACTGATAATTTGTTGTCCATTGAGGCAGGAGAGAAATTGAAATTGAAGAGGATTAAGCATCCAAGACCCTACATGGTATCATGGCTTACAAAGGGGCAACAAATAGTCATTGAAGAGAAAACATGGGTGGAGTTTTCTATTGGCAAGTACAAGGACAAGGTACTTTGTGACATTGTACCCATGGATGCATGCCATTTTCTACTTGGAAGGCCATGGCAATATGACATGAAGTCAAAATATGATGGTGAGAAGAACACATACACCATCTGGTACAAAGGTGAGAAGGTAACACTACTACCCCTCCCTGATAATGGTGAAGAAGCAAAAGACTCTAAGTTTTTGTTTGTAAGAGAGAAAGAGTTTTTAGAATGTTTGAAGAAGGAGGATACTCCTTGTTATGCTTTGGCTGTATTGCCAAAATAGGAAGAAAGAAAGAAAGGTGCACAAAAAAAAGGAAGAACCTAGGAGGATAGGACCAAAAGAGGTGGCAGATTTTCTTGAGACGTATAAGGACATTGTAACCAAAGAGCTACCTGATACCCTACCTCCAATCAGAGAGATTAGCCATAATATTGATCTAATCCCAGGGGCTACACTCCTAAATAAGGTTGCCTATAAGTTAACACCCCAACAAAATAAGGAAATGGCAAGACAAATCCAAGAACTCTTAGATAAGGGTTTGATTTCTAAAAGTTTGAGTCCATGTGCTGTTCTAGCCGTGATATCACCTAAGAAAGAAGGTACATGGAGGTTATGTACGGACTCAATGGCCATTAACATGATCACTATCAGGTATAGGTTCCCTATGCCTAGGATTGAGGACTCGTTGGATCGGGGTGCAATGTGGTATTCAAAGGTGGATTTGAAGAGTGGGTACCATCAAATCAGAATAAGGGTTGGAGATGAATGGAAGACAACCTTTAAGACTAATGAAGGCCTTTATGAGTGGAGAGTGATTCCATTTGGCTTGTCCAATGCACCTAGTACATTCATGAGACTCATGAATGAAGTTCTAAAACCTTTCCTTGGTAAATTTGTTATTGTTTACTTGGATGATATTCTTATTTTAAGTAAGAATAGAGATGAACATATACATCATTTGAATTTGGTCCTTAAGAGATTGCAGGAAGAAAAGCTCCTAATCAATATGGACAAGTGTCTTTTTATGCAGGAAGAATTGGTGTATCTTGGTTTCATAGTTTCAGGTGAAAGCATCAAGATGGATCCTGAGAAGGTGGAAAGCATCTTGAGTTGGCCTTCTCCAAGGTCAATGACTGAAGTTAGAAGCTTCCATGTCTCGGCTTCCTTTTACAGGAAGTTTATAAGAGGTTTTAGCCAAGTTTGTGCAGCTATCCTGGAAACAATCAAAGGGGGGAAGAAGTGCAAGTTTGTGTGGACCAAGGAAGCTGAGGAGGCTTTTCAAAGTCTCAAACAAAAGGTAGCAAAGCAAACTATACTTACTTTTCCAGATTTCCAAAAGGTTTTTACAATTGAGTGTGATGCATCTAATATTGCAATAGGGGTTGTTTTGAGCCAAGAGGGTAGGCCCATTGCATTTTTTAGTGAGAAACTCAATGAGGCAAAGAGGAAGTATTCCTCATATGATTTGGAAATGTATGCCTTAGTTAAAGCCTTGAAAACGTGGAGGCATTATCTCCTTCCAAAATAATTTATTGTTTTTACTAACAATCAGGTACTTAGCTTCTTGAATAGCCAGGAGAAGTTGAGTCACAAGCATATGAAATGGGTAGAATCTATCCAAGCATATACCTTTACAATCAAACACAAAAAGGGAGTTGCAAACAAGGTGGTAGATTCCTTGAGTAGAATATCCTTGACAGTGCAAGAGGTGAAGTTGCAAAGTGTGGGGATTGACTTCTTGAAAGGTATGTATGAAGGTGATGAAGACTTTCATGAAATTTATAAAGTTTGTTATGATTTTTCTAAAGCATACCATGTTGAATATGCTGATTACTTGATCCAAGATGGTTTATTGTACAAAGGACATCAACTATGCATTCCTAGGTGTTCAATGAGAGATAATATTGTGAAAGAAAAGCATTGTGGAAGCATGAGTGGACATTTTGAGTTGGATAAAACCCTTGAGCAGGTAAGAAGACACTACTATTGGCCTAAGATGCAAAGTGATGTGAGAAGATTTTTTGAAACATGCACTATTTGTCAAAAGGCCAAAGGTACTTCCACCAATGTAGGTTTGTATCAACCATTACCCATACCTACAAGGCCTTGGGAAAGTTGTAGTATGGATTTTGTAATGGGATTGCCTAGGACTCAAAAAGGCTTTGATAGCATCTTTGTTGTTGTAGATAGGTTCAGTAAGATGACACATTTCTTGCCATGTAAGAGTACAAGTGATGCAACCTATGTAGCAAATTTATTTTTCAAAGAGATTGTAAGGATACATGGACTTCCTCTAACAATTGTGTCTGATAGGGATGTGAAATTCATTGGCCATTTTTGGAGAACCTTGTGGAAGAGGTTGGGAACAAAATTGAACTTTAGTTCAACCTACCATCCACAAATAGATGGGCAAACTGAAGTTGTGAATAGGTCCTTGGGAAACCTATTGAGATGCTTGCCAAAGCAATATGTAGAGAAGTGGGATGTTGTACTTCCATAAGCTGAATTTGCATTCAATGATTCTATGAATAGGAGTATAGGAAGGAGTCCATTTCAGATTGTAAATGGGAAGAATCCAAGAGGCATCTTGGAGTTGAGAGACCTTCCACATGATGGACAAACAAGTGCTTATGGTGAACAATTTGTTGATAGCATGAAATAAGTGCATGATCAAGTAAGGCTAGCCCTCCAAAGGAGTTCACAAAAGTACAAAGAACTTGCTGATAAGAAAAGGAGGGATGTACAATTTTAGATTGGTGATATGGTGTGGGTTTACCTGAGAAAATAAAGATTGCCAAAGGGGAAGCATACAAAGTTACTCATGAAGAAAGTGGGTCCTTGCAAGGTTTTGAAGAAACATGGGTTGAATACCTATGAGACATCCCTTCCCTCTAACCTTGGTATTTCTCCTATCTTTAATGTTTGTGATCTAACGCCCTATAAAGGGAATGTTGTTGTAGGTACAAACTTTCATGTTGAGGAGATTCAAGAGGACATTGCTGATATACCTCCTCATGCACCAAAGAAGCTTGAAAAGATCATTGATGAAAGCGTCCTTAAGAAGACCAGAAATAAAGAGTACAAACAACACCTTGTGAAATGGGTAGGACAACCAATTGAAGAGGCAATATGGATGGATGAGGCAGAAATTCTTAAGCATGGCACTTCATTGGACCAACTTATCTCATGTGGAAATGAGATCAGCCCACCCCGGGAGTATGGTGCAGGGGCACAAGTCTCAATTTCATAATTTACTGGTTGAAGACTTCATGTTTTTGATAGAAAGGTGTTGGGAAGGATCGAATAATCCTTTTTTTATGTTTTGTTTTGTAATAAGGTCCTAATTGTCCATTTTGTAAGGCTTAGTGGCCTAGGGTGCATTATAAACCCTATGGTCAACTGTGGACTTAGGATGAGTAGAATTAGGAAGTCAAGGTTGTTTTGGTCTATTTAGATCAATTTCAATGTGTTTAGGTCCCTAAGTTGATAATAAAATTAGTTTGAATGGCAAAATGCAAAAATTGTCAAAAATTGACAAAGTTGTCAATTTGTAAAACAACTTTTCAAAAAGTTGTTGTAATTGGTTGCCCAATGTTAATAACCATCTAAAATAAGTTTTAACATGTTTGGAAAACTATAAAATGCCTCATCAAACTCGTGTCGGGGTTGTTGTGGGTGGAATTTGTAAACTTGATATTTGAAATCAATAAAAAACTGCATTTTTCCATAAAATTTGTCGTTCTTTCGGTTGGTACGGAATTTCACGACCTCCAAACTAGAAAATTATTTCATGGGGAGTTAGAGGTGTGAAATAAATTTCTTTTTAATCCAACCAAAGGTTTGGAGGTGGAGCATTGAGGGAGAAAAGTTGTAACAGATCCAAACAACCCGTGAAAGTGCCCTTTCCTAGGGTTTCAACTTCAATTTCCCATTTCTTCCAAATTCACCATGAGAAAATTATAAAACTTGGTGAGAGTTTATTTTAATATAAAAAAAATTTTAGACCGAAAGGATGTATTTCGGGTGAGATTTTGTTAAATTTGGCTAGGCATCTCTATGTGACTGGTTGTGGGAATTGAATAAAATTCATGAATAGTCCCCATAACTTTAGTTTTAATACAAACCATAAGCTATAACTTGGTATTTGGTCACTATTTGGATACCCCAAGGTTCTCCAATAGTTAATTTGGTGGAGTTGCAGGTTTGGAGGGTAGTTCCTTTGTTAAGTGCTTAAATTAGCCCTTATTAGCCTAGATGAGGGTTTGATAGAAATGGTACTTGCAAGAGGTTCCAAAACTTGTACTTTGGTAGAAAGTGTTTCCCTAGGTTGGTGTTCAATAAAATTAAACAATATTGGCCTATCCTTTGGAGTTTTTGGGTGGGAAGCCAAAAAGTGAGTTTTGAAGGCTAATAGGTCTAAGGAGCCAATTTGCACTTTGTGACTTGAACAACCAAATCAGAGGGTTGTTTGGCATTATTTGAGTTTTTAGGAACCTATAAAACCTTTCTTGAGCCTTTGTTGGCCTATAAAACCATTTGGAGGGGTTGTGAGCAATTTGAGCCATTTTGAGCACTTTTGCCTGTGGGGTTTGAAACCAGATATTGATAACCTTGCACATTGTCCCATTGTGGGGTTATGGGGATGGAAATAGGTGATATGGGATGTTGAATTGATACTCTTAAATGTGTGAGGCTTGGTTGGAGTGAATCCTTAAAAGGAGGGTTTCTTGTTTGGTTGAGCAAGTGAGTAACTTGGAGCATTTTCAAGTTGTTCGAACCATACCTCTACATTAGGGTCTCTCAGAGATTTTTCTGAGGGTTTAGAGGAAATATTGGTAGAGAGGTGGGGGGTATTGGCATCTTCGGTAATTTCCATGTCAGAATCAATCTCCTGGATTCTGACTTTCTTGGGAGTTCTGACCTCCTTAGGGGAGTGTCTTTTAGTTTTCTTGCTGCAAGAGCCAATTTCTGGGAGCCGAGGGGGGCTAGCATCATTTTTAGAAGAAGGGTGGGTCGAAGGGCTAGTATTAGTCACATTTTGGATGGAGATGGAACGGGGCAGGCAGAGGGCAAGGTGGAAGTTCTACAGACAAAGAATGAGGCCTTGGTGGAGGATAGGGAAATCTTTCCCTTTTTTCTTAGCTTAAGCAATGTCCTTAACATTAGCATCTAGAGAATGCAGCAATAAAAATGGAATGGAAATATAGTGCTTATTTCTCAAATGGTTAAGGAAAGGGAGATGGTAGTAATAGAAGATACTATACCTTCTCTCTAGCGTGAAATACTTCATCACAATATAACATACCTCATCCCACTAGTGAGGGAGCTCCTCCCTGTTGAATCCGCTAGCCCTCTTAACAGGGTTTTTGCCCTCGCAGAAGAACTAGTTCAATCTGGTGGTATCCGCAATACGACTTTGCTTTTTCCATTTCCTTCCCTCTATATAAATATCTGTCACCTGGGCTATGACCTCTTCATTGATTTCAAACGAGATACCACTCATGGTAACTCTTTAGTCTTCCTAGGAAGTCACAAATTGCTTAGAGAGTCTTTCATCGTTTCCCTTCATATTTTCCATGAACCTATCAATGCCACCCTCCAAGCAGACGAACCACACCGCCGGTTTTGATCTAAACTCATCCACTTTATCGGGTTCCAGTCTGAGCCTGTCCCCCCCCATTCTTGGTTCCTCCAGCTTAACAGAGTGAATGTGAGTCCTTCCAGCAAAAACACAGAGCCGAGGTAGAATTAAGGCAGGGTTGATATAAAATTTGTGCCGAACTTGAGATAAGAGGACGTAATAATCGAGAGATTATTATCTCTTATGTCTGAGTAGATATCAAAATTAGGAAATCTACTAGGAACGTGCAGACCTTCAATCGAGCTAGTGTGATTTGACCTTTCCCTTCCTTCGCCTTTATCGTCGCCAGTTGGCTCCGTTCAGGTAATAATTAGGGAATAATCATTCCTGATATTTGTACTGTCATCATAATTCCATCCCTTGTGAGAGTGGTGACTAAGCCTGCCTTGGATACGTGGCCTTCTGAGTTCATAATGGGCGGGATTCCCATCCCAACTTAAAATTTGAAAGTTGGTTTCCTTCATCTTTGGGTGGATAAAACGGTTCCATCTTGGACATAGGCTTTTTCCCTTTCCAAGATCACCTTGGTGTTGACCGACAACAGACTGGGGTCCCTCCAACATCGTAAGTCATTTTGCAGCCTTTCCACCGCCACCATGGAATTGGTAACTTCATTTCCTTCTCTTAAGATATGTCGGATGGTGAAGCCATCCAGGTTGGCCAGAAGGCTCCCGACATCCCTCAAAATGGACTCCACTCTCCAACCAGCAGTAGATCTCCCTTTCACCGTTTTCAGTATAATCTGTGAGTCTCCTTCAATTTCCAGCTATTTAATTCCTATCGAGTTGGCAAATTTCAGACCCCATAGGAGGGCCTTTCCACCTGCTTGAGTGACAATATTATTCTTTAGGTTGCCCGTGTAGGCTGCCACAGTGTTCCCCAAATGGTCGCGAATGATTCCACCCCCCGCTTGACAGGTATTTTGGGCTGAACCATCAAAGTTCAGCTTATACCAGTGTAATTTTGGGGTTAACCATTTGGTCAAACTTCTTTTGTTTTTGGCACTGTTGTTGAAGATTTCAAAACCAGGGGGAGCTTCCATCTTTTAGCAATTTTTTTCTCTATCCAATTAGGGGGATTAGGGGGGGTTTTCCATTTTGTCACCGCTATGTTTTTAGAGATCATCTTAAAGAAAATGTGAGCAACACTATCAGGAGGGGTTTCAGTATCTCTGAAAATTCTGTTGTTTCTTTCTCTCCATAAGGTCCAATAGATGTGTGGCGGTATTTGTCTCCATAATTGGATGATGAGGGGGTGATGGGAGGGGGGATTCCATCCAAAAACAAATTGTTTAGTGTCATTCTGGAAAACCCAATAGAGACCACATTTCTGGAGAGTGTTAATCCACAGATGTTCACCAAAGGGGCAGAGGACAAACAGGTGGTCAATAGTTTCCTCGTTAGCTTTACATAGGCTACATCTGTTGGGGAGATGGAACCCCCTCTTTTTCAGGTTATCCAGAGTGAGGGATTTACCATGCATTAGGGACCACCAGAAGAAATTAATTTTAGGGATTAGATGAGGGTTCCATATTTTCTTCCAGAACTCAACATCTGCAGAGGGTCTCAGGAGTTGTCTGTAAGCAGATTTGACCAAGAAGGTGCTCGATTGGGTCTCTTTCCAGATAAAGATGTCTTCATGAGAGGCCAGAGGGACTCTAGTTTCCATCATAATGTTTTGAAGGTCCTAAGATATGGGAACCAGGTTAGGCCTGTTGCTGAAGACCTGGACAATGTTCCTCCATCCTCCCCTTCCTGGTTCCATATAATCAACTATGTAATCCCCTAGGAGTCCCTTTAGGTGGTGCATAATTTGGTGGAAACGAGTGTTAGCCAAGGGCCTATCCTCTGCCCAAATGTCTTCCCAAAATCTCACCTTCCTACCATTTCCAAGTTGCCATTTCAATCCTTCTCTTACAATCAATCTGCTTTTCAGTATGTTATTCCATAACTTGGAGCCTTGGGGAAGGTCGACCGTACTCAAATTGTAATGGAATTGCTCCCGGTCCAGGTACTTTGCTCTGGTAATGTTACACCAGTCCTCCTCACCTTTAGCCAGGGTCCATCCAATTTTTGCTATTAGCGCCTTATTCAGAGCATTTATCTTTCTTATACCCAGGCCTCCCATTGATTTGGGTAAGCACACACTATCCCAATTGACCAAAGCAAGGCTCTTTTTCTCCTCCAGGCCCATCCATAAGAAGGTTCTTTGGATTTTCTCAAGTTTTTTCCCCATGGCACCTGATATTTTAAACATGGATAGGAAATACACAGGAATTCCTTGTAGGGAAGCCGCAAGGAGTTGGAGCTTCCCCGCACTACTAAGGAACTTCCCTTTCCATCCAACAAGCATTTTTTGCATCCGTTCAAGAATAGTGTTCCAGAAAATGGGAGTGACTTCCTTGACCGTAAGGGGGAGACCAAGGTAAGTCCTCGGTAGAGCTGTAGTCTTGCACCTAAGGATAGAGAGAATTCTAAGTTGGAGATCATTAGGAGTGTTGAAGAAGAAGAGATTACTCTTCTCATAATTAATACATTGTCCTGAGGCCTTGGCGTAATCAACCAGTAAGTTCTTCCATTGTTTA
The DNA here is from genome assembly GCF_030272615.1 of Cryptomeria japonica. Lineage (NCBI taxonomy): Eukaryota > Viridiplantae > Streptophyta > Pinopsida > Cupressales > Cupressaceae > Cryptomeria > Cryptomeria japonica. The sequence goes on along the minus strand of NC_081413.1, from coordinate 506,509,158 downwards.
GCCTCCATGACAGAAGACTTGCCAAAAAGAAAGGTGTCATTCACGAATTGTTGAATATTAGAGGGGGGAGCGTGGAAGTAGCTTTGAATCCTTGAAGTCTTCCATTGGTAACTAGGTCGGCCACATTTCTGCTCAAGACTTCAACAATCATGATAAAAAGGTAACGGGACATAGGGTCACCTTGTCAGATACCTTTTTCTGCTTTGAAGCAACCCCTAGGAGTCCCATTAATCAAAACTGAGAACTGGACCATGGTAACACATTCCCAAATCATATCCACCACCTTTTGGTTGAAGCCCATCTTTAAGAGAGATTTGAAAAGAAAACACCAATTAACTTTGTCATATGCTTTTGAGATATCCAGTTTGAAAGCCATACCTGGCATTCTGCTCCTATCCATGGAGTGGATTATTTCATGAGTGGCAATGGTAGCATCCAAAATTTGGCGACCTGAGACAAAACCTTTATGGGACGGGCTGATTAATTTCACCAGAAGGGGTTTAATTCTATTCACAAGGACCTTGGAGATTATCTTGTATATGGTATTGCATAGAATTATGGGTCGGAACTCTTTCATGCAACTGGGATTTGCAGTCTTGGGGACACGAACAATGTAAGTGTTGTTGATTTTTTTCAGTAATTTCTCAGTCTTACAGAAATCTTGCACAACTTTGGTAACATCATAGCTAACAATGTCCTAGTAATCCTGAAAGAACGCCGTAGGGAAACTATTCGGACCTGGGGTCTTATAAGCCCCCATTGCAAAGACAGTCAGGCAGACTTCTTCCGCAGAGATAGGGGCAGTTAGTTGGCAGTTATCATCCTCCTTAATGACAGTCGGAAGCTTACTCACAAGGCTATCTTGAAGAGAAACATCCCTTCCTCCAGCCTCCGTGTATAACCTTATGAAAAAATCAGAAGCACTCTGTCCAATTAGGGAATCTCCAGTGATCTCCTGGTTAGATTCATCCTTGATACTTTTGATGTAGTTCCTTCTCCTGTGAATGCAAGCCGATCTATGGAAGAAGGCTGAATTTCTGTCCCCTTCCTTCAGCCACTAAATTCTAGATCTTTGCTTCCAGTACACTTCCTCCTTAGAGAGGATATCCTTCCAGTTCTTGCGGCAGCCCTCTTCCTCCATCAAAATAGGGTCCGTGGGGTTACCAATAGCCATAATATTCTGAAGTTGTTCCAGTCTGGAGCCCATAAACTTCTTTTTGATATCCCTGAAGGTAGTCCTATTCCAGCCTTTGACTTCCTTGCTAATGAGCTTTAGTTTCTCCACAATTATGAACATAGTTGTCCCTTGGACCGAGGTAGCCCACCAAATCTTATTGTGAAAAGGGGGGGGACCCTGGTAGGGTCTATCCTTCCAGTGGAAAAGAAGGGGGTTATGATCAGAAGCAGTCCTTGGGAGCGTTTTTAGGAAGGAGTTATGGCTAATGTCCCAGTTAGTGGAGACTAGGAATCTATCCAATCTGACTTGAATTAGATGTTTGCCTTTCCTATTGTTCGACCATGTGAAGGGAGCACCCTGGAGGTCAATATCCATAAGGCTAGAAGCATTGATGAAGCTGGCAAGATCTTCCATACTATTAGTAAAATCATCAAGACCTCCACACTTCTCAGAGGGGTAGAGGGGAAAATTAAAATCTCTCGCAAGCATTTATTGAGCCTTCTGGTTAGCCAAGATGAGATCAGAAATTTCGTCCCAAACTAGTTGTCTTCCCATCTTGGAGTTGGGGGCATAGATGTTGAACATCTGCCAAAATCGTTCACCTTGTTGAAGAGTAACTGCTAGGAAGTTTTGGGAGCTAGCAAAAAACTTACCTTTAAAATTAATGGGGTCCCAGAGGGTGGCAATACCCCCAGATGCCCCCAAAGCATCAACATACAGGAAAGACGCCCCCGACCAGAGTTTACCAGCAACAATAGCAAAGGTTTGGTAGGACATTTTGACTTCCTGAAGAAGGCAAATATCAATTTTTATATCCAAAATGAGTTGTTTTATAGCGAATTGCTTCTGGGGGTTGTTCAGACCCCTTATGTTCTAGGAGAGGAACTTCATTTCTTACTTTTGTTGATTCCATCAAGGGTCAGTTGCCTGCCCTTTGCAATGTCCCTGGCCATAAGTTTGTGTCTCAGGACCCTTTCCGAGGGTCTGCCAACTTTATTTTCAGTACCCCCCACATTCGCTTTCTTGGCCTTGGCTTTCTTCTTTTGAGTTATCCATTCTTCATTAGCTATCCGAGGAGATCCCGGAGGTGAAAGTTTCAAAGGAGGGGGCGTTGTCAGGGAGTTCCTTGGTAGAGAAGGCCTTTCCACCTTACCAGGGGAGAAAGGGGGGGTTGAGGTAAAAAACTTAGCCTCAGCCACAAGAGACATAACTTCATTTGAAATGGAAGCTTGAAGGGATGAGGGGGTGGGGGTAGCAGAGGGCATGAGGGGGATGCCATCCGACAACAAAGCTAGGGGTGGATGGGGTTTAGGGGAAAGGCTGAGATTCATCACCGGTGGGATTCTTCCAAGGGAATGACTGGATTAACAATCTTAACAGGGTCCACTGGGGATTTTAAGATTTCAAGGATCCTGTCTGTGTGGGGGTAGTCCTAAGGGATTTCATTCACACTGGTCAGCTCCAGGGGGTAGATGATGAGGGAGCACTTGGGTTGATGGGATCAATCGAGATAGCCTTTTCTTTGAGCTTGGGTTCAGCAACAACTGGGGACTTACACTCAGTGTAGGTATGGCCTTGTTTATTACACTTCTGGCAAAAGAGGGTAGCATTTTCATACACAATAGCCTGGGACCATTTTCCCCACTTTGATTTTAGGGAAACAAAATTTGGGAGAGCCTTGTTAATTGTAACATTGACACAAAAGCGAGCATAAACCAACCTGGATTTATTGAGAGTGACCGAGTCTGCTGCAACATAGCTGCTAAACGAGTTCCCTATCCAACGGAAGATTTGCTCATTCCAGAACTCCAGCGGAAGGCCAAGAAGCCCAACCCAGACAGGTGCCATGCAGTTGAGTTTGGCTGAGGGGTCAAAACCAGGCTTCCATTTAGCCAGAGTTAGAAAATGCTTGCGATAAGCCTAGGGACCCAATAGGACATAGATCAAATCTTCCTCAGCATTGAACTTGAACAGGAAGAGTCCCCCCGACATTGCTGAGATGTCAAAGCTACCTTTGAGCTTCCATCGAGATTTCGCCCATCGCTTGATCATGTCAATAGATGGTCGGAAGGAGAAGAACCGACCAATGATTGCCAGGTGAAGGGAAGAGATGATTTTGTCCATGAGATTGTCTGGGAGCTTGATCTCCATTCCTTCCTCCGTTTGGGTAAATTTGGCCAAAGCTGCTTCTAAGGTCGAATTTGTGGACCCAAGGAGGGCGTTCTTCCAGCTAGACTTAGGATCCCTCTTTCCATTCTCCACATCCCCCCGTCCGACAGAAGTTTCCGGTCCGGGATGTGGTATATTCTTCCCTTCAACATCGAGGCCAGAGTCAGTCAGAATTGGCGTGGTGGAAGGGGTGTCAAACTTGGCGTTTTCTTCCGTATGACCCACAGACCATGGGGTCCTTGCAGTTGGAACAATAGCATGTGTTCTGACTGTGGTATCGGGTATGGGGTCTGGTTGCAGGGAGGGAGGGACCTCCCCAAGGGGGGCGGTCATCCAGGGGGAACGAATTCAAACGTGATGGAGGCGGGAGAGTTGCAGAGCTTGGAGGCAATCAAATTGTAAATATATTTTGTTATGGTTATCTTAATCCTTGTTAGTAGTACTTGCCGTAGACAATACTATTACATTCATTTAAGCTTAATTAATCAATTTTCTGCACCAATAAAAACTAAAAAAAAATTTCAAATGAACTTGATTTTTATAAAGTTAAGATTTATATTTTTATATTAAAATAATTATTAATACTATTTTATAATTATTAATATTATTTAATTAAAATAAGAATTATAAATAATATTATAAAATATAATTAAAATAATAAATTTTTAAAATAACAATAATGAAAAATTACAACAAATATTTTTAATATAAAGTTCCACCACAAGATACTTTAAAAATATTGCCAAACCTCTCACACTTAAAGCGAAATGTTGGGGAATGTGATGCAACTATGTCTTTATCTGATGCCGCTAAAACACAAATTGTATCAAAGGACCAAAAAAATATGTTTCTTTGAGCCATTATTAAATGTCTTTGACAAAATGGCCTTTTTATGCAACAGAATGCGATCAAGAATGTAAAAATGTGAACATCTTTTTCTTGTAAAAGAATCTTCCACACTCAGAAATGAGACACACAACAGGAAACTAGTTTAACATTCATTTGAATGAATCGCCACAATTCTTTTCAATTTATTCAAACATTCACGAATCCATTTTTAATGATAAGGTGCCTGAATTTATTTTTAATAATAAAGTGAAGAAAAGATATTTTTAGGAGGCATATCAAACAGTTATGGTATGGGTACATTTGGACTCACTTTTAATAATAATGTGCATAAATCTGTTTTTAATAATAAAATAAAGAACATATCAAATAATTATGGTATGGGTACACATGAATCTATTTTTAATAACAAAGTGCATAAAAAGTTTTTTCAAGGACATACCAAATAATTATGGTATTGATCTGAACCTATTTTTAATAAAAACGTATAAACTCATTTTAATAACAAAGTAAAGGAAAAATCTTTTGAGGGCTGTACCAAATAGTTATAATATGAACATATTTGAACCCATTTTTAATAACAAAGTGTAGAAATCCATTTTTAATAACAAAACGAAGAAAAAGTTCTTGGAGGGGGCATACCAAATAATTATGGTATGGACACATCTGAACCCACTTCTAAGAACAAAACATATGAATCCATTTTTTAATAACAAAGTGAAGAAAAAGTCCCAAAGGACATAACAAGTAGATATGGTATGGGCATATTTGAGACTATTTTTAATAACAAAGTGAAGAAAAAGCCTTTTGAGAGGGCATAACAAATAGTTATACCTAGTATAGGCACATCTAAATCTATTTTTAACAATAAAGTGCATAAATCTATTTTTAACAACAAAGAGAAGCAAAAACCTTTCATGTGGACATACCAAAAAGTTAAAGTTATGATATGGGCACATCTGAACTCATTTTCCATAACAAAATGCACAAACCCATTTTATTAACAAAGTAAAGAAAAAATCCAAAAATCCAACATATTTTTAATAATTAAGTGGAAAAAAACACTTTGACAAAACATTCTAAATGATTATGGTATGAAGACATCTATAACACGGCAGATACTTATGCTTATTAACTATCAAAATGGAATGAATGAATGAATGAATGGAGATTTTTAATGACTCTAGAAGAGTAGTTTATAAGACCAGAACTGATAACAAAACAATGACCATAAAAGAATCCCAACCAACAAAATCCAGAAGCAAACATCAAGCGGCCACTAATCCTTAATTGATCAAATTTCTCCACCCCTAAATTTTGACCATGTAATTAATCAGAGCACTGTATAGATTAATCATGCTGCGGATCCTTTCCTTTATTACGCTTGGGAGGCTTGGGAAGTAGGCCACGCTTCACCACTTTTCTCTGCAATCAAAACACAAAATATTATACATTAAAAATTGAATCCAACTCTTGTACGATCCTTGCAAATTTGCAATAGTTTGTCGTGAAAAAAAGAGAATCACTTAGTAGAGAAAAAGGCTATATATATTTAAGAAAAATGAAAAAGCTTAACTATAAATCAAGACAGATTTTTTACAAATATGGCAGAAACATGTCTATTAGTAAATTCCCATATTATTTGATGCCTAAAAAGGTTAAACATGGATCTTCCTGTCTTACATTGAAGTCCATAACTCCGTTGATATCAGGGGTAGGCCGAGCAGCTAGGGCAAGGGAGAATAAAAGTAACCAGAAAAACACAGCTACTAGCATAAGGAAAGCAGAGACAGCCTTCATTATTATTTTCTTAGGCGATGAAGATTTTCGCGGCCGAGATCTAGAGGAGAAAAGATTAATTCCCTGAGATTGCCGTTGGGGAGATTCAATCGGCGCGTTTTTCCGGTTGGAAAACCAAGGGAATCCGGAGAGAAAAAAAAAATGCTTTGAATTTTGTTTCGCAACTAAAAGGGATTTCAAAATAAAAAATTTCTGGAACTAGGGTTTGCAGCTTTGTATAGCAAGAAAGAAAAAGAAACTCTATAATAAAGCGCTCCAATTCTTTGCTTTCTCCCAGTCACACACAGCAAGATCTTTCTGGTTACTCAACGGCTACAAGATATTGTAAATTGAACAATCTCAAGGAGATCTTTCTGGTAAATTGAACATTCTGCAACATAAAAGCACATGATGTGGAGTTTTATAGAGATCGCGTTGTGGATTACCGCGTGAAATTATAAGGATGAATCTGATCATTCTTTGCAAATTAAAAACTGATTTAAAGAATCGTTGAAAAAAACGAGTGAGGATCGAAGAAAACAAGTTTCCGACCACAACGTGTACGAAACAGATGATTCTGGAACATTACATTATAAGGATGAGTTTCATACCTACTAGAACGTGTATGAAGGATGATTCTGGAACATTAAATGTCTATGTAGTATATAGGATATGTAGTATATAGGATGTACTTTTGACTATGATTATTAATTAATTAAAAATAAGAGTTCATTGTATTCAAAGGCGTTGGAAGGAACTCACATGAATTGTTATTAATGCTAAAAAAATGGATCCATGATGTATTGAGACTAGAGGATTTGCTAAATCTCTTTATAGTGGTAAGTGTAAGTGTTTGCACTATTTTTGACCTTTAGTTCCCTACTCTTTTGTTTCACACTTGAAAACGCTAAACATTAATTTGAAAGATGAAGTTATGATTTCATGTTTTCATTGTTCTTCTTGCTTCAACATTCAACTGCCTGCACATTTTGAGGCTTAAATAGTCTTTTACAAGTTAATGTGTTGTTTGTTGTTTTTCTTAGTGCCTATAGATCATAAATTGGTATAGGTTGAGTATTTCTACCATTATGTCGGTGTACAAGCCTTTGTTCGTTAACAAGCCTCCTTTGGTTTAAAAGCGTGAACACTTTTTGGATTGTTCATGTTGTCAAGTGAGCACATATACTCTATCGACTTCAATTCTTGTTGTGGTCTCATAAGAATTCTGCATGCATTCCCCTACCAATTGTAAGCAATTCAATGCGACTAAAATCATACCTGCTTTCTATCCAACTCATTAAAAAATGATCTTCTTTGTACAATAATTTTGTTTAGGATCTTTAATACTTTGATCTAAATTATCCATCTTAGCAAACCTTAGATTTGTATTGCTCATTTCTTCATAATCCAGTTCTCTTGGGACATAATATTTTCTATGTGTTTTCTTTGTAATTGCCCTACCCTCTTTCAATTCCTTTGCCCAAAATTACACTGAATAGTTTGTGATTTTGTATTGATTTGAAGTTTTAATCTTACGTAACAAATTTGGTTACCAAACAAAGAAAAAATGTTTAATCTTCTGCTTTATTAAATACAATGGCATGAAATTAAAAAAAAAAAACAATGCAATGTAATCTGTTGCTTCCATTAAACATAGGCCACAAACTACCAAATTGCATATTGTACAAAATACTAGGAAGCAATCCCTAAAGTGGAGTTACAGATGTACTAGGCCTTAATTTTCAATGGAAAACTATTTGAAATTTAGAAGCTGGATGAAAGTATCATGCAAAAGGAGTTACATATTGTCTGATTTAGTTACTAGCTTATATATATTTAATAATATATATAGAATAAGCCGAGAGATATCCTTCCCGAGGTACATATTTTTTATTAATTTATCAACATTAAAGTGCAATAGGTGCCTTGAGAAGGATATCTCTTGGCTTATTCTATATATATTATTAAATATATATATAAGCTAGTAGCAGTCGCAACGTTTAATCGAAGACATGACATAAAATAATTTCAACTTCTATATTTTGGATTGGTACACTGTCAGATTTAGGATCCATTTGGTTCAATTCTAGATTTAGAATTATAGCTAGATTGGGATCAAAATGGTAGCCCTAATTCAATAAGGATTAGGGTTCATTTTGGTTTACTATTAGGGTTAGGATTTGATTCGGTTCAAAATAGTAGGCCTAATTCAATAAGGATTAGGGTTCATTTTGGTTTACTATTAGGGTTAGGATTTGATTTGGTTCAAAATAGTAGGCCTGATTCAATAAGGATTAGAGTTCATTTTGGTTTGCTATTAGGGTTAGGATTTGATTTGGTTCAAAATAGTAGGCCTAATTCAATAAGGAATAGGGTTCATTTTGGTTTTCTATTAGGGTTCTAGGGTTTAATTTGGTTTAGAGTTAGAGTTCAATTAATTCGGTTAATTCTAAGAGTTAGTGTAGTTTAATTTAGTGACCAAATTTCGAGGTGATAAAAAGAATTTATAGATAGTTAGGGTTTACATCATTTTAAGGGTTAAGTTAATTGTTAGGGTTTGGATTTACATCATGATTAGGGTTAGGGTTAAGGTTGTGGTTAGGATTAGGATTTACGATTATGGTTAGTTTTATGTCTAGGGTTAGGGTTTATGTCACTGGGTTAGGGTTATAATTAGGATTACAGTTAGGGTTTACATCATTGTTAGGATTAGGTTAATGGTTAGGGTTTGGATTTGCATCATGGTTAGGGTTATCGTTAAGTGTAAGATTGTGGTTAGGCTTAATATTTAGAATTATTATTAGGGTTATGTCTAGTGTTAGGGTTTATATCATAGGGTTAGGGTTAGGGTTAAGGGTTAGGATTATAGATAGATTTTACATCATTTTTAGGGTTAGGTTAATGGTTAGGGTCAAGGTCACAGTTAGGGTTAGGGTTAAGATTTTGTTTAGGCTTAGGATTTATGGTTATGGTTAGGATTATGTGTAGGGTTAGGGTTTAAGTCATAGGGTCAAAATTAGGGTTAAGGGTTAGAGTTAGGGTTATAGTTATGGTTTGCATCACTTTTAGGGTTAGGTTAATGGTTAGGGTTTGCATTTACATCATGGTTAGGGTTAAGGTTAAGGTTAGGGTTAAGATTATGGTTACACTTAGGATTTAGGGTTATGGTTAGGATTATTCCTAGGATTAAGGTTAAGGGTTAGGGTTAGGATTATGGTTAGGGTTTACATCATTGTTAGGATTAAGTTAATGTCTAGAGTTTGGATTTACATCATGGTTAGGGTTAGGGTTTATATTGGGGGGTTGGGGTTAGGGTTAAGGGTTAAGGTTTATATGGGAGGGTTAGGGTTAGGATTGCAATTATTGTTAGGATAAAGTAGGGTTTATTTTTATCTAATGTGTAATTACGTTTGTGGTTAGTCTTCAACTTGTTTTGGTTTAGAGTTTGATTTGGTTCAGGTTTATGGGTTAGGGTTAAAAATTAAATTCATTTTAGGGCTTTCGATAAGTTTCAAATTTGGTTTCAACTTTAATTTAGTATTAAGGTTGGGGTTGAATTTGGTTTGGAGTTAGGTTTGAATTTGGTTTCATGCCCACTTAGGTTTAGGGTTAGGGTTTAATTTTGTTTCAGGATAGGGTTCAATTTGGTTGAATATTATAGTTAGGGTTCATACATTTAGAGTCAAATTTGGTTAAAACTGGGTTCTAAAGTTTAATTTAGTGTAATGTTAATTTAGATTTAGGGATAAACAACTGAATGAGCATTGCAATATATACCAAATGAACAAATGATATACATAAAAAAATAATAAACAACTGAATGAACATTGCAATATATCATATGAACCAAATGATAAACATAAAAAAATAATAAACAATTGAATGAACATTGCAATATATACCTATAAAAGTTGGACAAAACCCTATTATCAGAAGCATTATTTCAAAACATTAAATTTCATGCACACAACAGCCTAAGCTCTAATGTCACATTAGTCATCCAAATAACTTTACTATATGATTTCAGCTATGCAACAAATGAACCCTAGAATCAATTGCCAAGAAAACTATATAATATAATAATAAAAAGCAAGTGAGGACATCTTTGATTGGCTTGGAAGTTGGATGCTTCCCCTACACGCTTAACATAACACAGGGGGTGTGGTTTCCAGCTCCCACACTATGTGGGTTAGGAGTTAGGTTTGAATTTGGGTTGTTATTAGGGTTAGTGTTGAATTTGGTTTGGAGTTAGGTTTGAATTTGGTTTCATGTCCACTTAGGTTTAGGGTTAGGGTTTAATTTTGTTTCAGGCTAGGGTTCAATTTGGTTGAATATTATAGTTAGGGTTTGAACATACATTTAGAGTCAAATTTGGTTAAATATTTAATTAAGCTATTTTTTAAGGTTTAATTTAGTGTAATGTTCATTTAGCTTTAGGGATAAGGTTCAATTTGGTTGGATCTGGTTTGGTTTAGGTTTTAATTTGGGTTCATATCAAATTAGGTTTGGGGTTGGTTAAGGTTTAATTTGGTAGTGTTAAGGTTAGGATATGTACAATAGGGTTTATTTTGGTTTTATGTTTAATTAGTTTTAGGGTTAGGCTTCAACTTGGTTTAGATCTAGAGTTCAATTTGGTTTGGTCTTTTGGTTAGGGTTACAATTAAATTCTTTTTAGGGTTACAATTAAGTTTCAAATTTGGTTTCAACTTTAGTTTAGTGTTAGGACCTCAAGGTTGAATTTAGTTTGGGGTTATTCAATCAAAATGATTTTTAAGTTTAGGGTTTAATTATGATTATTGCTAAATTAGGTTTAGAGAAAGGATTGAATTTAGTTTAGTGTTAGGGTTTGGGTTCAACGTTGTTTAGTATTAGGGTTAGGGTTCAATTAGGTTTATGATCTTGCTTCAATCTGCTTTAGTGTTAGGGTTAGGATTTGATTTAGTTTAAGGTTATGATTTAGTTCAATTATATTTATAGTTTGGGTTTGATTTGATTTAGTGAACATAGAGCTAGGATTCAATTTCAAGTGTCAAGCTTAAAGTGCAATAGGTCTTAAGAAGGATATCTCTTGGCTTATTATATATGTATTATTAAATATATATAAGCTACGATTTAGGGTTTAATAAAACTTAAGATTAATGTTCAATTAGGGTTAGGGTTATGATATAAGAATGGTTAGGGTTTAATTAGTTTTAGGGATAAGTTAGGGTTAGATGTAGGGTTCATTTGGGGTTAGGGTTACAAATAGTACTTTGTACGAGTTAGGTTAGGGTTTAATAAGGGTTATAGGAAAAATATTTGATTTTTGGCTAGGGTTAAAAAAAGGTTAGAGTTATAATTCAATTAGCATTATGGTTCAAGCATAGTTAGGGCTAATGTTAAGGTTAGCTAAGGATTGGGGTTCAATTAGTTCTAGTTATAATTGGGGTTAGGGTTACAATTATGATTACTATTATTTTGAGAATTGAAGTTAGGAAAAGGGTTATAATATAATAATTGTTAAAATAAGTAGTCTTTCATAATGTCAGTGTTGATTTTAGAATTAAGAATAGATTTATTATGTTTTATGCTAACCTTTATAATTTATTTATTTTTCATTTGAACTATCTAAAAAGTTCCTAAAATTTTGCATCCTCTTTTTATGGTTAGGGTATGATAAAAAAATTAATTATCGAATGGAGTGAAACTGTCTCGTAATCGTTTTGAAAACCAAATCTATTAATCTATCAATTATTTTACATTCTATATTAATTAATTATTATTTTAAGCCTTAAATAATTGAAAACCAAATGACCGTCAAAATAATTGAAAACCAATGGTGAAGAGAAGGACATCTCTTTTGAGTTACAGTGGTCCAAATAAAACATGGCAGTCGATGGGATCGGCGTTTTCTGATGTCCACCATGTTTGGTTAGTCTCAAATCATATACATTAAGCAACATATTCAGCTTAGAAAATGACAATCAATTCTGAATGTTTAACACTTTTAAGTTTAGAAATCAAAATTTAATGTGTGTGATTTAAGACATCCAATCAATCATACATTATATTGTAAAAGAAACAGAGTCTGTTATCAATTCCACCATACCCAAGTCCAAATGTTGAAGCATAAATTTGCTGCCATTATAAAAGCTTCTCGACTTAACAAACGATGTATAATTATATACTTGTATTATAAATAATTAAATTGCTAAGAATATAAATATTCATTTTTTCTGCAAAGTACCATTACACCTAAATTGATGCAAGTGCGTGCTAGTTTTTACTACTAGTTATGCAAGTCAGGTAGATTGAATCATTCGGTTTGGGCAATGAACATATAAGATTTAAACAAGATAGAGCGTAAGAAACAAAAAAATAAGGATTACTTGGATATAATTGCAGAAGCTATTGCTGCAAAATTCAAATCCTCCTATGGTTATTTATAAAGAGGGGGAAACAAAACTAAAATATATTCATCATAGATCTACGGTTGTCCCAGAACTGAGGTGACCTATTTTTGCAAATCTACGGTTGTCCCGGTGTGTATCGGTGTTCCCTAACATGGCAAGAAGTTACATGTGTCGTTGGATAATTCACAGTTGTCCTGGAGTGTATCAATGGAAGGCGATTGAACGGTTCGTTTGATAATTCATTAAAATTTGTGCGGTGGATGTTTATCCCTGTTATTATTCGTTGACATGTGTAACTTATTTTGCCATATTTTAGGTTTTATTTTTGACTCACACGACACTGGGTGTTTTACCACTGTTATCCACTAACATGTATAACTTCTTGTCATGTTTTTGCATTCCATGCGATTTTAAAAACACATAAATGTGGGAGGTTATCAATAGGCTCTTGCTTTACTGGTGAAGTTGAATGGCTCTAAATGAGCCCACTAGGGATCAAGTCTTGCTGAGTGCAAGACTCCGACTGACATCATGAGGGATGAGGTTGAAATCGTGCTCCGGGCGAATTTGGCGGAATGGATACCCCTCAGTCCTTGGCTCTTAGCCGAAGATGTTCAGCCTATTGGCTCGTGCCCTCGTATCGGCTCATGGGCTTCATGCCCTTGTTGGGCTGTCGTGCTCGTAGGTCTGGACCTCCATAAAAAAAGAACAAAAAAACGTGGAGGTTCACATAGTCTTTCAAAATATCAACAATTATAGTCACTATTGAAAACGGTGACCTTTCCATGGTTGTCTTAAGAAAGTATACCTACTTGTGTATAGGAAAATTAATCATGCTTGGGCCGTGTACTATAAATATCTTGCAAGTCCAATTGGTTTGTTTTTTAAAAGTCTACATTTTGTAAACTATAAGGCCATCTCCTACCATTATTTTTATGCCGAGAGGCATCTACAATGACATCAAGATGTCCTTAAACAAAAATCTATTTTTGAAACAATTTGACATTCAAATGATAGGTAAATGCATGAAATATGCCATGTTTCAGCTTTTGTGGAGGTGGTATTTTATTACTCCAAATAAAATAGAACCCTCGCCACTTGTCTCCACCTATATTCACAACTTTTTGCATGTAGGACTTTAAATGATTTGTATTCTTGGTGTTTTGTATTTTAGAAGAACATTTATTTTACAGATGATTCTCTTCGATTATAAGATCTCTTGACTTATTTTACATATATTTTTTAAAATATAGGTATACTCTAGTTTTAAATACATTGAAATGGAAAGTTTCATATTATGCATCTAACAACTTCATTGATAATATACTAGCAATCACATCTCGGTGTGAAATGGGTATGTCGAAGAGGTGTGAAAGGTCAATTAGAAAAAAATTAGTCTATTTTTTACATACATTTGTGTATTACACGAGGTTAATTGGTAGGTCATTTATCCAACAATGTTTGTGCAACAAAGGTTCCAATGGAGAAGTGATAGCTTCAAATCAACTATGCATCCACTTATAGGGTTCCAACCATGACTAAACAAAAACCTTTGAATTAGGAAGATAATTATGCTTCATTACCAATGGGCTCATGAAATTTTTGGAATATGAAAAGAGAGAGAGAGAGAGAGAGAGAGGTTGGGTGAAATAGAGATATAAAGAGGGGGAAAATGAGAGGGGGAGATAGAGAGGTAGAAAGATAAAGATATAGGAAGTGATATATGAAGAGGTTTAGAGAGGAATTTTTATAGAGAGAGAGAGAGGGTAGGAGAGATAGAGTAAATAAGAGAGATACAAATGATGTGATATAGATAGAGAGGGAGAGGGAGAAATGAGAATATAGAGATAGAGAGGGAGAAACAATGAGTGTGTGAATGAGAGAGAGATATAGAGACAAAGATAGGGGGGATATATATAGGTATCCATGTCTCGAATAATTATATATACATATCTCTTTTCTCTATTTATGAATACTAATAACTATATATTTATAGCTATCTTATAAGTATATAACTAATTATTCATGTAATAAGGAGGGAATAGTTATATGTACTTATATATTGTAATTAAAATATATTATATGTGTTGCTCAATATATTAATATAACTATGACTTTAATAACTTATTTATGTAACTATATTTTTATATGCTTTGAATATCCTAGAATTTAAAATTATAATCAAATATACTTTAATACACCTATAAGGATGGAGAAATATGATAGGTTAAATATTTTTCCTATCTCCATCAGGATATATTCATGTTGTACCTATCATGACATTTATAAGTATTATATAAGTCCCTTATATGTGTGTATGTGTCTATATATGTGTGTGTACATATACATATACATATATATATATATATATATATATATATATATATATATATATATATATATATATATAGATGTACGTATGTATGTATGTATGTATGTATGTATGTATATATATATATAAATATGTATATATCTATGTATATATATATATATATACATATATACTATAATTATATATATTGTAGCATCATAAATTGTACATTCACTCTCCTGGCACCTATTTTAGTCTCTCCCTTTCCTCTATGCATTATAGGATCTTTATTGATTTAAATTAATATTTGAATTAATATTAATATTATGAGTCTTATTCCACTTTATTACATTAATTCTAGGCATTCCCTTTATTACTTTAATCCTGATTTAATCCTAATCTTTCCCTAATTTCAACTCTCAAACCATATTTCGCATATCTAAACATCTTGGTTTGAGCCACCGAGTTGGATTTAGCATTAGAATCACACTATCTAGCATCCCTAGAAAATAAAAAATAAGTTGGTCGAACCAAGTAATATACTACCTGGTCTTGAACATTTTTTCTTGAATTTCAAGAGCTTAATAAGACAGTCTTATCCTATCCAAATACTGCTTCATGCGAAAATATATCAATTCTAAGTTGGCCTACAAGTGTTTTAATATGAAAAACCCTATATAAGGGATCCCTCTCAATTCATTTTCACAATCTAATCATATGCCAACTTTATCATCAATTCAAGAGCAATTCTTCTTCTTCAGAGCATATCTGATTCAAGGAGTAGCAAACTACATCAAGACATCTTCCATTTATGCTTCAATTATGATTTTATGATGGATTTTATGTGATTTATCATGTTATTGAATCAACACATGGAGGACTTATTATAAGAGCATTGCATCACCTATTGAAGGTATAGTCATCTACATTCAAACATTTCAGCCTTGCCCTCTAAAGGCAAGCTTTTCTAATTTAGTTCAAATTCAATTTCTATTTCAATTAGGGTTAGTTCCAAACTTGGGATTTGACCTAAGGCAAACCCTTATCCACAACCCCCTTTCTTTCCTCTTGTGTGCAACTATAGGTACTCAATCGAGCCGAGAAGACCATAACAACATCAGGATCTAGAAACAATGCATCCAACCAAATTTTAGCATAAAGTGCCTAGACCAGGGTGTTTTAGGGTGCCATGGTCTAGGATTAGGGCGTTTTGGAGCACCATCGTCCTCACATAATAGTTTCAATTTTGATAGTTATCTCACGAATTGTATCAAGATTTTGACTTCTCGACCAAGGTGTTGGGCGCCTTGGTCCTCTCATTTTAGCCCCAAATTTCAATTACAAGTGCATAATCAGATTCTCCTTTCATTCCTTTACTTGTTGTGAAGTTTTTATTTCATTAATAGTTAGCATAATCAGTCCAATTTCCTAATTCATGCATGTACCTTCTTACTTTGGATTTGACATTCAATTTACATCTTTTCAATTACATTTTCAACTCAAACAAAAGGGGAATATGATGGCAATCAACATTCAACCCTCTTCTTATTAAAATTGAGGTTGGATCTATTGAGTTCATCCTCCTTAATGTGATGCATGTGAAAGTTATATATATACCCACTCTCTCTCTCTCTCTCTCTCTCTCTCTCTCTCTCTCTCTCTCTCTCTCTCCTAGTACCTATTTTAGTATTTCCCTTTCCTCTATGCATTATGGGACCTTTATTTCTTTAAATTAATATTATGAATCTTATTCCACTTTATTACATCATCACATTCTTATTTGGGCCCTTAATTCTAGGCATGCCCTTTATTATTTTAATCCTAATTTAATCCTAATCTTTCCCTAATTTTAATTCTCAAAGCACGTTTCACATATCTACACATCTTGGTTTGAGCCACCTAGCTAGATTTAGCATTAGAATCATGCTATCTCACACCCCTAGAAAATCATTAAAAAGTTGGTCAGACTAGATAGTATACAATTTGGTTCCAAACTTTTTCCCCTGAAATTCGAGAGCTTAATAAGGCGGTCTTACCCTATCCAAATCTTGCTTCATGCGAAAATATATCAATGGTAAGTCGGCCTAAAGGTGATTTTAATTATGAAAAATCCCTATATAAGGCATCCCTCTCAATTCATTTTCATAATCTAATCATATGCCAACTTTATCATCAATTCAAGAGCAATTCTTCTTCTTGAAGAGAAGATTTGATTCAAGGAGCAACAAACTACATCAAGACATCTTCCATTTATGCTTCAATTATGATTTCATGGTGGAATTTATGTGATTTATTATGTTATTGCATCAACACATGAAGGAATTGCATCTACAAATTGGACAGGTGTCTCCCGGACTACATCAGGATTCTGAATTTCAAACCAAGGCATTGGGTGCCTTGGTCCTCTTAGTTTAGCCCCAAATTTCAATTGCAGGTGCATAATAAAATTCTCCTTCCTTTTCTATAATTGTTGTGAATTTTTTGTTTCATTACCAGTTATCATAATCTATCCAATTTGCTAGTTCATGCATGTACCTTCTTACATTAAATTTGGCATTCAATTTCAATTACATTTTCACCTCAAACAAAATGGGAATAGGAATACAATCTACATTCAACCCTCTTATTATTAAAATTGAGGTTGGATATATTAAGTTCATCCTCCTTTTAATGTGATGCATATGAAAGCTAGGTTATTTCCTAGTTTACAAAGTATAACTTATGAAACCCTAACTTTATATCCATTAAATTTTGGTGAACTTGACATTGTAACACTTGCATATTTCTGATTTTTAGTTTTACATCTAATATTTGTATCATTTTTTAGATTAAGGTGCATTATTTCATGGTTTATATACTTGCATTAGTAAAAAAATCATAAAAATTGCACATTATTCTCTCTTTTTTTTCATGCATTTTGCATATGTTATCATTTGAAAAAAGTAAATTGTTGTAATTTTGGTTTCATTTAGCTAGTTGATGATGCATTTATTTCATAGATGTGATAATGGATTAGCCTCCCTTGTTTCACTCTATCCCTCTCCTAAGGATCCTCCTACCCATGAGGACATTTTAGTGCAAAAAGAGAACAATTACACTTCTTTCAAAACTCTCCCTTCTATAGATTAAGTTTTGAGGAATAATGTTGATCTTTCTCCTAAAATGTTCCTCTTCCATGAGAGTATCTTAGAAAAAGAGGATGATATCATAAACATCTTCTTTGATGTTACTTTACCTTCCATACATGGTACCTCTCCTAGAGAAGAGGTGTTGATGGACATTGATTTATCCCCTCCCAAATTCGGTCCTACCAATGAAGGCACATTGGTGCAAAAAGAGGTTATGAACAATTCTTACAAAACTCTCCCTTCTAAGGATGAAGATTTGAAGAATGATGTTCATCTTTCTCCTAACATGTACCTCCCCCATGAGGATCATTTGGTGCAAGTGGATGATATTGTCACTACCTTTCCTAGTGATACCATTCCCCCTTTTCATTTTAATGAATATCCCTTTAGAGATGAAGCATTAATGAGTTATGTTTGTCCTTCTCCTAAATCTTATCTTACCCATAAAGATACCTTGGATCAAGAGGATGAAATCATTAGAAATTACTTAGTTCTCTCTCTTCTAAAGATGTATCTTTGGAGAATAAAGAGCTTAATCAAGTCAATACCATTCATGTTTCAACGTAAAGAGCTTAAACAACCAAGCAAGGCATTATGCTAAGAAATATACAGTTTGAATAAAAAAATATGGTACAAGGAGGGTGTGATGTATACCCCCCCTTAAGATGTCAACATAGGGTATGTTGATTTCTTGAGGAAAATAGAAACAAGGATACACACCTTCATCAGCAAGGAGATATCCTTTAGGTAATAATATACATAAATCCAAGCTAAAGAGGCATGAATATTTATAAGCAAGAAAAAGACAGTTGTAAAAGAGATATCTTGCAACAAGTGTAAAACGATTCTTTGGAGGAGGAGGAAGAGATATTTGGTCAAAGACATCTATCTCCAAGAGGAGATTTTGAAAAAAGGTAACATCATTGACCAAAAGAAAGGAAGGAGAACAAGAATTCACACCTTCCTCCTATTTCTAGGTAAAGGGATTCTTGATGAAGGATAACATACTTTTGAACCTAAGCAAGGGGTTCATTTATAATAGACATACATCATCAAGTGAAGAAGAGGTTGTACTTGAGGAGTCACACTCCTTCCATAAGAGATAATCCTCAAGCAACAAACAACTTCACACGAGAAATAACATTGTATCATAAGAAAACACTGCTCATCCTAGGAAAAGTGGATCCCGAGAAAGGATATGAGATAGAAGATAGAATTAATGCCCTCACGCATAGTGATAAAGAGAAGGGTTACTCTCCTTCTAAAGAGATATTATACATAAAATATGTACCATTTCAAGCAAAGAATGGGTCCTAAGCAAGGAACACTCATGTACTTGCATGAAGGAAAATTCAATACAAGAAAATACATCAAGTTACGAAAAATACAACTTAAAGGAAGAGGGTTGAAAAAGAGAGAGAATTGAATGGGTATGTGCACAAAGATGGTGGTTAGAAAAGTGGACACCACCCAAAAAAAACATGAAAAAACAAGCAGCACATATGCGGTTATAAAATTTGAAATCACTGCATACGCGCTTAGGTCCGTTGTTCCCGAGCCTAAAAAAGGTAACGTGTGCACACTACTTTTAGGAAAGTGAGCTAGTATGCGCTAATTTTAGGGAAGGGAGCGCGTACGTGCTAATAAGCCCTAAAGGACCGTGTACACGGTACCTGTCAAAAAAAGTTAAAAAAAAAAACTGGGTCTTATTTTCCCGTGACAGTCACATTTTTTTCCCCATTTCCTCCGCCAAACCGCAAATGGGGTGCCTCATTTCTCCTCCAAACACTATGGATCAAGGTTAGTTTTTGTTAATTTTTATCTTTCTTTCTCGTTTGTTCAATTTGTTTTATGTTTTGAATTTAATTTCGTTAATTTTGATTAGGTTTTTCATTTTTTGTTTCAAAAACCAGATTTTGATAATCCACAACAAGAACAACAAAATGCACCTCCTGAAAACCCACAAGATACACCCCCAATTCCTCCTTTTGACTGCACACCTGAAACATAGGAGCAATTAATTAATCAGTTAGGGCAAAATACATCTAAAATAAATAGATTGATTGATAAATTGAAAACATCTGAACTTGAGCATCATAAATCCCCCACCACTAGCCTAAAAACATTATCTATTGGTTTCATAGTTGTTTCCACACAAATTATAAAATGGGGAAACTTTAGGGATAGGTGTCATCAATAATATGCTAATGGGTTATCATACGAGGGAGTGAAAAACAAAAATATTAGCAAACAACAAACATGTGCCCTTTTTGTTGATCCTAAAACTGGTCAGTCGTTACCTCTTAATGCAAAGAGGTTTCCCATACATTGGTGTACCAATGTGCAGATGAAGAATCTTTTTTGGTAGAGGTGGTGGATGGTCTTTGATGATCCACCTTGTAATAATTATTAGGTGCCATTGTATTTTTTGAGAAAAGTATACTGTGAGTTTGTGCTCAATGTGCGACCAAACTATTTTGACATGAGAGAGTTCCATGGTAGAGGTGGCGGCTCTACCCAAGATAGACCTGGAGCCCGTAGGCGAGTATCTCCGAAGAGTCGTTGCCCCCTAGCACCCAAACCCAAGGTGCATCAGGCTATCCCAGTAGAGCTGAAAGAGTCGATGGAGCTACAGATTATTTAGGTGGCCACAACATTGACTGGTGCCATCATCCAGCATGGGATGTTGTTAGCACACCCTATTGTATTGGATGATGAGCCATTAGTTGCTCTAGGTGGCAATAGAGAGCCCATTCAGCATATGTGTGTCAATTGCTCATGGATATGCGTAGGGATAGATGATGCAACTGGTGTAGATGGATCCACATATCATCCGTGCATGATTTGCGGGAGTGGATGTCAGACCCGCACGGCTGAGGATTTCGTGCTGACAGATGAGTTGATGGACATGGTGTTTTCCCATCAACAACAGACACGGGTGTGTTTATTTGAATTCATAGAATTTTATTTATTAGTCACTTTAAATTTGTAATTACATAAATGAATTTTCATTTATACATTGATTTAAATTGAGACAAATAATATGCAATTTCAGGATGCAGTAGTAGTATCCCATACTCCTCCCGCAGTTACTACAGCTGCAACTTCGATGCCTATGGTATAAATTTTGTAACATGTTAAAATATAATAGTACACTTTGAATTTAAAAATATTACAAGATATACTAACTATCTTTAATGCTTGGTCTAATTTTTAGTTTGTAGGTGTTGACAAGGGACCAAATGTCCCAGATTGATGACATCAGGCTCTCAGCGATCGATTTTGGCCTACAAGGTTATACGGTATCATATTTTGTACAACCCTTTTTATGTATTGTTTTGATGGAATATGCAAGTCATTTCATTTTAGATTTTTTAAATTATTTTTAATATATTATCTGTACTAATATCTCATGTTAATTTTTTTTTTTTAGGGTACCCCCTCCGCGTCTAGGCTTCATCCTAAGAAAAAGAATTCCTCGGAGACGCCAAAACGTGGGAAGAAGGTAATTGGACACATTTTTAGTTGTACAATTGTTTGGAAATGTTGAAATAAAGTATTAGTTGGGGTTTGTAGATTGATTAGTGTTTTTTGTCTATTTTACATGTACAACAACCATTGAGCTATGCGGATTTGTTGAATGCACCTGATTCGCCTGTGGATCAGGAGAGGGTGGAGGTATGTATCTCTACTTTATTTTCTTGATTTCATGATTATATGCATGTGTACATGTGAACTTGTGATATATTATAATCTTATAATTTTTTCATACAGGAAATATCCATAGCTGCTTCATCAATGGCGAGCCCTCCTCTGTGCACTAGAGAAGCATCTCAGGATCCGGTACAATTTTGTTTGATATATTACATTAATTTTTTTAAACCTACAATAATTATCATTATATTAATTGTATTTAATCTTTGATCATTTTTTGTATAGGTAATAGCGACAGTTTCTCCATTGATGGTGAGCCATCCTCGGTCCATTGGGGAAGCATCTCAGGCGCCGGTATGTCATTGTTCTCTATATTATATCTTTTAAGTGTTTTTGATGTATTTATGTTAGTACATTATATTAATTATACATTTAATCTACAATAGACCCCTTCGCGGTATGACCATAACGTGGATCCTTTTAAGTATGTCTTCAAGAAAACTCCTAAGAATGACAAGGAGAGGAGAGCGAAGATATTAGCTCCTAAACTAGCCGATGAGGTAATCTACATTTCAATTGCAAAGGAATTATAGTTAAATGCATAGTTATGTTGTTAATTATGAACTATTTTCTACAAAAGAATTCTAACTTGGCTTTTGAATTGTGGTTTTGCAGCCGTCTACAGAGCTGCATACTGCATTGAAGAGGCTTGATTTTGATGATCCACCACAAGTTTAGGCTCATATAGTGTTAGTTTTGGTCATAGAATGACCAATACATGTAGATATATTCTAAATTTTATTGTATATCGATTTGGACATGGCATATGCCACATTTTTGTAATACTTGTATTGACTTAGCAGACATGCCTTTTTTTGATATATATAAATGTTGATATTCGATCCAATAAATGTGTATTGAGTTCATTATTGTGTATTCGTTGTATTTTGTGGCTATCCTTTTATAAAGTTAATTGATCATTTTCCTATGTAATCAACAATATGAATATAAACAACAAAAATCTATGATATAAAACATTGCAATCGTGGAATATGATTTGTTAAAATTTCTAAAATGTTGAATTAACCCTACAAAACTCCTTGTATTCAGTTCATTATTATGTATTTGTTGTATTTAGTGGCTGCCCTTTTATAAATTTAAATGAATATTTGCCTATGTAATCAACAATATGAATAGAAACTGAAGAGGGAAAAATAGATTTGAAAGGTAAACTGATCAAAACACAATGAAATAAACATGCAGAATGCTAAAATATCATAAAAAGACCATTTCACCTTGCTATTTTACCTTCTTCTTAGGATTGAGCTTGATGAAGTGAAGGCGCCCCTTGATAATGCTCCACTTGATGTGCTCCTTTGATTGCTGGATGTGGATGACTCTCCAATATTGTGCACAAATGATAAGGATGAGATGATCAAGTTGCCAAGATGATTTCCTGGGCTCAAAAGGGCAGCATAAGCTTACTGAATTTCAAGATGTTTTGAATGAAGTGATGGAACCCTATTTTATAGGAAGAGGAGAGGAAAACGGATGGCTAGGATGAATTCGAGATGAAGGGCTAAGATTTACTTGTGAGGTCACACAAGGTCCAAGAGAGGGTGTGGAGACCAAGAAATATGCCTTAAAGGCATTTCATATCTCCACACTCTACAAGATGCATTGGAGGAATTAAAAATTCTCCAAAAATGGATATTATGGGGATTAGAAGAATAAAAAGGAATTAAAAATTCCTTGGGAGAGGGAAATGCCTAGAGGAATGTAAGATTTCGAAAATCTTACATTCATCTAGAAAAAGAGCATTTAAAGCTAGTGGCTGGATGAAAGGACAAAGAGTTGACTTTGTGGCTAATCATGATGATTAGCCATTAACGACTCATTAGGAGGGGAATTAGAGGAAATGTTAGGTGGGATTTATATTTGTAGGAGAATTTGACTAAAAGAATAATGTTAAGTGAGTTTAGGGAGTTTCTAGAAGAATTTATTAGGTTAATGATGAATTAAGAAGATGATTTGTAGGAATCATGTAGGTTAACTAATTAATTGAAATTAATTAGCTAAGAGGAAGATTTGTGAGGATTTGATTTTTTAGAAGAATAAAGAAAGGGATTGATTTATTAAATAAATCAATCATATGCTATAGTGACAATATTAATTATATTTAATTAATATTGAGAAGAATTTTAATTAACATAATTAATTAATTAATTATGTGAGGAATTAAAAAATAATTAAAATAATTATTTTTAAGTGTCTACATTTTGCCCCTCTTTGAAGCGAGGTGTGATGACGCATTGATTCAAAGAATGATCTTGTTTTGATGTTGATATTGGTTTGATAGGATGCCCCGGCTCTTGATTTATAAATTACGGTATGGTGATGCCCCCTCGGGAGATCAATTGAGGTATTTGATATTTGGAGTTTTGAGAAATTGATATCTTGATAGATTTGATTTGATTCGATTGATAAGATCTAGATTCAGTCTGGTTTCAAGAAGAATTCATCCTGTATAAGACAAAGATGATCAAAGTGTCTGGTTTCAGGAAGGATTCATCCTGTATAAGACATGATTGATCACAACGTCTGGTTTCAGAAAGGATTCATCCTGTATAAGACATGATAAGAGCGTCTGGTTTCAGGAAGGATTCATCCTGTATAAGACATGATCAGATCACAACGTCTGGTTTCAGGAAGGATTCATCCTGTATAAGACATGATTAGAATCAGAATTGATTATGTGAAGAAAAAAATAAAAAATAAAATAAAAAATAGAGGAAGAAAAATTAGGGTGGAAGGGATAAATGAGGAAGATATATGAAGTAGTCGTGAGGTATTTGGAGAGAAGAATAAGAGATGCGAGACCGCGGAGGAAAATGGGGGCAATTGAGAACTCCATGAGATTATTGAGTTTAGGATTTGATGGAGTGATGGTGAGATTTTGTGCACAACAAATGTGGAGAGCCAACCTAGTTTGATGTTGCCCTGAGTGACTTGCACCACTGCTTATAGAAATCAGGATGCCATGAGAAACCCAAGGCGTGGACTGACTCTGTAGACAAACGGGAATTTATTGCACACAACAATGCAAGTGTTAAGAAACATTAATACAAAGTTGTGGGTTTGTGCAAGGAAACCCTCAAACACACCGATACCTCTTGTATACGAGAAGGTAAGTGTTGATAAACACTAGTACTAGGTCGCTGGTTTATACAAGAAGAATCCAAAACATGCCATACTATGAAATATGCCCCAGTATGCACCTATCATAACATACCTGGATATGGAAGGACCCAGGCAGTCGTAAATAGTGGCATTTGTAGGGCAAAAGATGCAAGCCTATATGAAAAAAATCTAACAAAATCTAACAAGTCTCTTCCTTGCGACCAAATGATACCTCTTGCCAAGAGTAGAACTAGGATGGACTTGGGATTGTTTCTCAAGACTTCTTGAAGCTTATACAGAGGCATGAAAGCTCAGTTTCACTGGGACATTTCTTGTTCATGACTTAGGCGAAGACTCATCATCATACGCATGTTTTATTGGGAGGCAGAAAAGAAGGAATGTTGTGCATGGG
The DNA here is from genome assembly GCF_030272615.1 of Cryptomeria japonica. Classification (NCBI taxonomy): domain Eukaryota; kingdom Viridiplantae; phylum Streptophyta; class Pinopsida; order Cupressales; family Cupressaceae; genus Cryptomeria; species Cryptomeria japonica. The sequence goes on along the minus strand of NC_081413.1, from coordinate 506,484,110 downwards.
TGGGCTGGATGGCAGATGATTTGTAGTATCGACCTGATAGACAGTGGATCCGGTTATTTACCTTGGCACCCGCACAAAGGTTTTCACCAAGATACTTGCCCATAGCGCCATGAATTGTTTTTCTTTCTTTTTTTTTTTTTTTTTTTTTTTTCTTCTTTAATTTTTTTGTATCATAAGGTGCCTGTTTGCCAGGTTTGCACCAAAGTGACCATTTTTTCAGGATCTTTATTTATTTATTTATTTGACAATTTAAGACTTTCTGAGGACTAAGCATAAAACCTTTTGAGGTGCATGATATTCATCAGATCATCCAAAGGATTGCCTTCAGGAGTAGCCAACTGATAAGCTCCTGATCCATATTTTGTTGTGATTACATATGGTCCAAGCCAGTTAGGCTCGAACTTGCCTTTCTTTTCTCGTTCTTGTAGATTTTTCTGATTCTCCATGAGGACAAGATCACCAACTTGGAATTCTCGGGTTCTGACTTTTTTATGATAACTCATGCGCAGACAGTTTTGATATACCCGGAGATGATTCAAGGCCTTGAGGTGCCTTTCATCTAACAATTCTAGCTCTTGTAAGCGGGCAATTCTGTATTCTTCCTCTGGTAGGATGTTTTGCAGTGATACCCTTAGAGAGGGGATCTCGATCTCAAGGGGAAGGATAGCTTCAGAACCAAATACTAGGGAATAAGGAGTGGCGCCCGTGGGGGTGCGGTAGGCCCACAATGCAGGATGGATTTGGAGGTGCCAATCACGGCCCGCTTCATTGACTATCTTTTTGAGGATTTTTATTAGGGTTTTATTAGAAGCCTCAGCTTGGCCATTGCCTTGGGGATAATATGGAGTGGAGAAGCGGTGTTGGATGTTGAATTTTTGGCAGAGTTCTTTGACATCTTGGTTTTTAAATTGTTTACCATTATCTGTGATGATAACTTTTGGGATGCCATATCGGCAGATTAGGTAATTCAAGATGAATTTGGATATTTGCTTGCCGGTGGTGAAAGTAAGAGGGATAGCCTCTACCCACTTGGTGAAGTATTCGATGGCGGTGATAATGAATTTATGTCCGTTGGAAGATGAAGAGTGGATTTTACCAATGAGATCGAGCCCCCACTGCGAGAAGGGCCATGGTGTAATGAATGGCTGCAATTCTTGTGACGGTGCATGAATCTTGTCACCATGTTGCTGGCAAGGGATGCATTTCTTCACAAAGTTGTATGCATCTTCTTCCATTTTAGGCCAATAGTATCCTGTTCTCAAAATTTTTTTAGCCAATGTGAGTCCACTTGAGTGTGCCCCACAGATGCCCTCATGTACTTCGCGTAATGCCCATTCGGCTTCTTGTTTATCTAAACACCTTAGGAGGGAACCATCAAAATGCCTTCTGAACAAGGTGTCTGCAAGGATGGTGTAACGGGCACATCGGCGGATGAAAGTTTGCTGTTGGGTTTTGGTGAGATGTGGGGGAATGGTGTTGTCTTTGAGGAAAGCGAAGGTTTCTTGGTACCAAGGGGACTCTGGACCAACGAGAACACACACCATTTCAGATTCTGGTAGGTCATATGCCAGTATAAACAATTGCTTGACCAAGAACTCGCACTTCTGACTATGTGCTGGCATTTGAAGGAGGGAGCCAATGGTGGCCATTGCATCTGCAGCCCTATTGTTTGTTCATGGGATTTGATCAAACTTAATTGCCGTGAAATGTTGCTTAAGATCTTCAACCATGGTATGGTAGGGAAGGAGTTTATCATCTTTTGTCTGGTATTCATCATTGACTCATTTTATGACGAGCTGGGAATCACCATAGACTTGTAATTCCTTTATTTTCCAATGGATAGCCAAGCGTAAACCTGTGATGAGGGCCTCGTATTCTGCTATGTTATTAGTACATGCAAAGGCTATCTTGTATGATTTGGGGATGCCATCTCCTTGAGGTGTGACCAATAATATTCCTGCCCTCGATCCATTTTGAGTGTAGGAGCCATCAAAATACAATTTCCATGTGGAGGATGTGGTAACAGTCATAATGAACTCATCTGGTAATTCTGTGAGAAGAGGATGGTCGCCTGGAAGTGGAGCTTCAGCCAGTTGATCTACAATGACTTGTCCCTTGATTGCCTTTCTATCCACATATTCAATGTCAAACTCGCTTAAGAGCATGACCCATTTAGCCGTTCTGCCAATGAGAGCAACTTTTGACAGGAGATATTTAAGTGGATCAATTTTAGCAATTAATTTTGTCTTGTTGTTTAGCATATAGTGTCGTAGTTTCTGTGTGCTAAATACTAATGCCAAACATGCTCTTTCAATGGGGGTGTAGTTGAGTTCATATCCTATTAATGTCCGACTGATGTAGTAAATGGCGTGTTCCTTCCCTTGATCATCTGTTTGCACCAGCAATGCCCCCAATGCCATTGTAGTAGCACATATGTACAAAATGAGGGGTTTTCCAGGGGTAGGTGGCATCAAAATTGGAGGTGATGCTAGATATTCTTTTAATTTTTCAAAGGCCTTTTGATAGAGGCAATCCCATTTGAATTTTGTGTCTTTTCGTAACAAATGTGCAAATGGATGGCACTTGTCGGCTAGCTGTGAAATGAAACGCCTGACAGACTGGAGTTTTCCCTGGAGACTGCATAGTTGTCTGAGAGTTTTTGGCAGAGGCATTTCCATAATAGCTTTTAATTTTGCGGGATCAACCTCAATGCCTCTACGGGAAACAATGAATCCTAGTAGTTTTCCCGATGTGACACCAAACACACACTTTTTAGGATTTAGGCGCAGCTTGTATTTTTCCAATCTTTTGAAGATCTGTTTTAGAATAGGGATGTGCTCTTGTCTTGTCTTGGATTTGCCTAGTAGATCATCCACATAGTCCTCCATAATTTTGTGCAAGAGGTCATGAAAAATTGTTGTCATTGCCCGTTGATATGTAGCTCTAGCATTTTTAAGGCCAAAAGGCATGACCCGATAACAGAAAGTACCTCATGGTGTTGTGAATGCGGTTTTAGGCTGATCCTCATCTGCTATCCTGATTTGGTTGTATCCAGAAAACCCATCCATTAGCGATAGCATTTCATGTCCTGCTGTAAGATCCACAATCATATCTATGTTTGGAAGTAGGAAATCGTCTTTAGGACAAGCTATATTTAGATCTCGAAAATCTGTGCAAATGCGGATGCCCCCAGCAGGTTTGCCGACAGGCACAATGTTGGAGACCCATTCAACGTAGTCTATGGGTTTGATAAATTCTGCGTCTAACAACTTTTGAAGTTCTGCCTTGACCAAGAGAGCAATATGCGGGTGCATTTTGCGGAGTTTTTGTTTTACAGGTTTTGCATCTGGGCGGACAGTGAGATTGTGAACCACCAAGGCAGGATCCAATCCTGGCATATCAGAATAGGACCATGCAAAATTGATTTTAACCTCTGTAAGGAAGTTGATGAAGTCTTGTTTCTCGATTTCAGTGAGGGATTTGGCAATGAGCACATTTTTTGGAATGACTTCAGTGCCCATGTTGATGCTGTCTGTTTCTTCTATCAACAAATTTGATTTGTCCTGTGGAAGCTAACCAATGGTAGGGAGGTCAAATCCCTCATCATCAAGTGCCTTTTCTAGGTTTTTAATTTCAGATATGCCCTTTGTTTTTATTTCTTGTTCATCCAAAGGCACCTCAGGGAGGTTTTCACCTAGGAAATCATATCTTTTTCTTTTATTATCTTTTTTGTGGATAAGGGCATTGACTTGACTACCAAAGTATCCTTTTTCGTGTAGTTGAATACCCTCAATTCTATTACCATCTTCCATATTTTGCGTTGTTAGGAGAGCAATGAGAGCATTATCGTCGACGCAGATATCTAAATTGGGTTTGTCTTGTTGGCCCCAGTCAATGAGTTCAGGATGGACAAGATGTAGCTCATGTGAAGTGGGAGGGGTTAGGGGGGTGATGGTATTGATGTAAGCATCGAAGAAGGTATCTTTCTCATATTCATAAGGCATTTCATGGAATTCCTCTTCGTCAGCGCTTTCGATATCCAAAGAAGGACTAGAAGGGGCACCAGGGATAGTAATCTTAGGCACCGAGGTGTACCCTAAGCCTCTGTTGTATCTGTAGGAGATAGGATTTATGGGTGCTTTTCTTCCTTTTTCCTCTGGTCCCAGACCGTGTCCTTTGTAACCCATTTTTTCAAGTATGGCAAATGCTTTTGGATACATTTCTTTGGATATTCTTGTTGGACCATCGTCCTCTTCCTGGTATAGCCATGAAGAGATATCTGTTTCGAGGTTCTCATTATCAAGTGGGCCCCATTGCTAGAAGGTGGTGCTTTGGCATTGCATGACTGGTTTCGGGTCCTTTTTTAGCTCTTTTGGTTTGCCAAATGACTTAGGAGAGAGAGGGAGGTTTCCTATTAATAAGACGTCCTCCAATTTGTATTCTCCACAGCCATTATCCAAGATCTTGATTTGATTATTTGGTTGGGATGATGTGGAGGCAACATTTGATGTGTCAGATGGAAGCGTTGGCGAAGGTCTATTTAGTGGGCAATGATATGGATGTTTCCCCTCTAATAGTTTTCAATATTGAAAAGGTTGGGGATCACCTTTGATAGTGATCACTCTTCCATTATAGGGGAATTTGATGCATTGGTGATAGGTGGAGGGTACGACTTGCAAGGAATGAATCCATGGCCTCCCGAGGAGAATGTTGTAGGGGAGATCAAGATCTAGTACTTGGCAAGGGGTTTCAATTGTAATGGGGCCCACTTGAAGAGGTAAGGTGATCATGCCCTTTGAAATTCTTTCTGCATCATCATATGCCTTTATTGTGATCCTACCTGATATGTCTATCAGATCCTCAGAAAGTCCCAATTGTTTTATCAATTTGTATGTACACAGATTAAGCCCGGATCCACCGTCTATCAAGATTCGTTTGACCTTGTGCTTGTGGATGAGAGCTTCGATGTGCAAAGGTTTGTTATGGTCCTCATCTGCGGGAGCATCTTTGGAGTTAAATACAATGTGTTGTTGGGCAACGAGGTTTCCAATGAGGGTTTGAAATTGGGTGGCACTGATGTTATCAGGAACGCGTGATTGGAGAAGGGCTTGTTCCAAAATTTCTTTATGGACTGGAGAAGTCTTGAGAAGTTCCAAAATGGAGATCTGCGCGGGTGTCTTCCCAAGTTGATCAAGGAGGTCATATCGGCGGGTGGAAGACATGGGTGGAGGGTTTGGTGGGGGAGGAACTCCTTGGATGGTGACTCTTCCTCGGCGTGTAGTTGCATTATAGTCATTCTGGAAATGGGAGGTGGAAGGCGTGGCACCTTGAATGACTATTCTAGCCGGGTTTGGTCTGCTTTGGGAAGAAGGAGGATTAACTCCTTGGATGGTTATGAAATTGACATGATTGTCTGTAGGTTCAATGCGACTTACTAAAAAATCAAAACCGGTTACGTGATTAGCATTGTCATAATCCATTACGTTAGATGATGAGCCTTTTCCTTTATCATGCTTTGGGAAGGGTTCTTGATACATTTTGAGTTTGTCATTGTTATTACCAGGTTTTGCATTTGCTACCTCAATCTCACCTCTATCAATGAGATCTTGTATGTAGATCTTCAGTTTCATACACTTTCGTGTATCATGTCCCTTGATACGATGATATTCACAATACTCATTTTCATTATACCATCTTGGTTTAGGTTGATTGGGATCAAACAAGCGAGTGATTGGAAAAACCACTATACCTGCTTGGACAAGTTTTTGAAACACCACTTCAATAGGCTCAGCAAGAGGAGTGAAATCTCTTGGAGTCCTGTTATTCGATCGGGGTGGTCGTCCTTGGATTGAGACATTGTTGTGAGGTTTTTGAGATTGATTTGAATTATTTTTATTGTTGAATTGATGAATATTGGTGGTGGATTTTGGGGGAGTGGCCACGGTTTGGACCCGCTTCACATCAGTTACACCATCATTGACCATGTTTTTATTTTTAGCCCAGAATTTTGGCTTGTCGTTATGATAAGAGGAAGAACTTTGTGATGAATTCTGGTAATGTTTCACGGTTCCTTCCTCCAACAAAACACGTTCGAGGGCGAGGCCCTTATCGATCAATTTTTGGAAGGATTTGATACATTGAGATATTAAAGGTCTTGAAAGTTCAGGCACCAAGTTCTTTTGAAATAGTTCAATTTGATGTTGTTCTGGCATGTCCCACTGGAATTTTTTGATAAGATGTCGCCATCTTTGTAGGAAATTGGCTAAGGTTTCTCCAGGCCTTTGTTTTGTATTACATAGGTCCATCATAGAAACATCATTACCCATGTTGTATGCATAGTGGGCCACAAATTTTTCTGCCAAGTCTGGAAAAGAGACAATGGAACCTCGTGGTAAAGATGAGAACCATGCCAGGGCGTCTCCCGTGAGACTCTTGGGAAAGAGTCTGCGAAGATAAAGGTCACTATAGGAGACTTCTTGGCATAAGATGTGGAATTCGCGGACATGGTCGTGGGGGTCTCCTTTGCCTTCATACTTGGTGAATTTAGGGATCTCAAATCCCAGGGGATACGGTGCAACTGATATAGATGGGTCATAAGGACAAGGGCAAAACTCTTTGAATGAGTAAGCTTTCCTTTTATTAGTGTTTTCTTTCATGTTTTTGATGATATTCTTCATGTCTTGAATTTCCTTGATGAGGTCTTGTTGTGGACTTTGATATTGATGAATTGTATCTGCCCCAAGCATTGGATGAACTAAAGAAGGTGCACCACCACCAATATATTGATATGATGAGGAAGTGGGAACGTGGGATGTGATGACCGATGTTGCTGGGGTTCGTGTGATAGTTGGTTGTGATCCGCCAACTGTTGTGACGGGATTGAATGCGGTCTGGATAAAATTTGTGACATTGTTGGGAGAAAGAGAAGTTTGCGGAATAGAAATATGTGGTTGAATAGAAGGAGGTGGTATAGAAGTTTGTTGGAGAATGGATGAGATTGGATTTGATAGTGGTATGGATGGTAAGGAGGAAGAAGGTGGGATATAGATCGTGGTGGGAGGTGTCGCGGGTGGCATTGATTGGGCTTGGATGATTGATGGGGTTGCAATTGATTGAGTTTGAATGGTAGGTGCAACACTTTGTGTGGGAGCGAGGTCTCCTTGTGGTTGTTGGACGAGAGCGGATCTATTAAATTCAGGTGGAAGTTGAGCTCCATGTTCAAGAGGAGTTTTCATAAGTGTAGTAGGATTGTGTTTAATAAACTTTTCTATCATCTCTTGGTTATAAGAATCCGCTAGGAAAGTTTGCACTTCCGGACAAAGTTCATCTTGGTTAACCATGTCAAGATTTTGGCTTTGATCTTGATCGCTTGGTTGCCCACTTTGTGTATGATCTTGCGTGGGATCTTCATATAGGACACCAATGTCTGGCATGCCATATTGTTGATCAACAATCTTTTTCTTTTGGGATCGAGTTGCGACCATACACGATATTTGTGATGAAAAGACTTAGGAAAAATGTGATGAAATGACTTGGAAAATTTTGTGATGGAAGGATTTTAGAAACTTGTGATGAAAGGACTTAAGAAATTTGAGAATGAAAGGACTTAAGAAATTTGTGATGAAAGAACTTAAGAAATTTGAGGATGAAAGGAATTAAGAAATTTGTGATGAAAGGACTTAAGAAATTTGAGGATGAAAAGAATTAAGAAATTTGTGATGAAAGGACTTAAGAAATTTGTGGATGAAAGAACTTAAGAAATTTGAGGATGAAAAGAATTAAGAAATTTGTGATGAAAAGACTTAAGAAATTTGAGGATGAAAGGACTTAAGAAATTTGTGATGAAAGGACTTAAGGAATTTGAGGATGAAAGAACTTAAGAAATTTGTGATGAAAGGACTTAAGAAATTTGAGGATGAAAGGACTTAAGAAATTTGTGATGAAAGAACTTAAGAAATTTGAGGATGAAAGGACTTAAGAAATTTGAGGATGATTGATGAAGAAGGTATGGTAGTGATGGTTTAGAAGAAAACTTGATGACTAGGTTGTCTTTGGCATGAACATGAAGGATCTATTTAAATGACAAGTTGTATGAAGGGATATGACCACCCTGATTTGGATGATAGTAGGTGTTTCAAGGGACAAACTTGAATGTTGACGTAGAGGATAAACTCTTAGCTTCTCTCTTAGGCTTATGAAAAAAAGGGACGGACGGAGTTTTGACGCAATTTTGAACTTGGTGTGGGTAATAACTTGGACAATTTGTTTGTGTCTTGACAAATATTTTTGCAAAGTTTTTTGGGGATAGTGATGTGTTTTTAGTCTACTCTTGGCAAGTATGTATCAAACAAAGCAAACACAATGATTAAATGCATATTATCTCAAAGACACTCATGCTCATATACAACATTCTTAAGGCTGGCAAGGACAATAGTCATTGAATCCCAATTGGTTTCCCATCTACGCTTACCCAGAGCGGACACTTAGATGCTTGACCCCACTGGATCCCCTCCACGACACTCACTTCTCGGGGCAGCCAAGCATCAATTCCCATGAAAACTCCTCATGGCGAACTTTGTGTCTCTACTAAGGGCCATAAGAATATGGGCCACTTCAGAGGTCCGACCTCCTACACCAATGACTAGAGGGTTTTTGGCCACTATGAACAAGGTGTTTAGTAAGTCTTCCCGTTAGGAGCTACCCTTCGAAGTTGCGCAAGCGCAATTGAGGCCTATAGCCCAATGAAGCACCAAGAACTTAGTAGTCACGCAAGCATGATTGAGATCTCTAGGATCCTACTAAGCACCCAATGTGAGAGTGAACTCTCATATAGCCCCAACCATTAACCCTTTCGTAGTCAATGGCCTATTTTTTATAGTGAGTTGGGAACCCCAGGTCCGGGTGTACTCACTTGGGTCGTTCCCCTCTTACCTTCTCAAAGAGCAAGTTGGGAGGGCAGGCCCGTTAGAGATAAACACACAATCAAACAAGAAAAGGTTGGAGGGTCTGGATTTCTGATCGTCTAATAAGACGAGAGCATACTTTCCTACCTTTACGCTTTTCTTAAAGACACATAAGACAATGGTTCATTCCATTTTAATTAATATCTAGGTGCCTAATTTAAATAAATGCACAATATTTGGTTGAATCAATTAGGCAACCTGCAAAACCACTTGATTAGTAGTTTGAAAAATGGAGTCTTCAAAAAGCGTCCTGCAAAACAACTTGATTAGTAGTTTGGAAAAAATAGTCTTCAACAAGCATCCTGCAAAAAAAAAATCAACAAAAATACAAAAATATTAATTTTTTTAAAATTTTTTGGGAATAAATAGAAAAACATGAATAAAAACTTTTTTACTAATGACAAATGTGGATTTGAAGAAAGCTTTGATGGGTAAATGGGGTTTGACTAGGTTTTTACCACTTTCTGAGGGATATGCAAGTGAAAAAATGAGGATTTTGGAGGAGAGATGAAGGAATGGGAAAATTTGTCCAAGAGGGACAAAGAAGCAAAAGTTGAAGATGGATAATATGGGAAAAATTTGGAGGTGATTGGATGAAAAGGGAAGAAGTTATGGCAAACCCTAAAAATAGAGAAATATGGGATTTTGGGCTTCAAAAAGTGGATTTTTGAGATAAGGCCTCCAAGGAAGAAAATGTGGAAAATGGCAATGTAGAGAATATGGTGAAGTTTGAAGGGAAATGGAGTCAAGATAAAGAAGATATGGCGAAAAAATAGAAACCCTAAATTTAACAGAACAAAAACCCTAAATTTAACAAAATAGAAACCCTATATTTAACAGAGCAGGCAGAAACCCTAGATTTAATAGAGCAAAAACCCTAAATTTAACAAAACAGAAACCCTAGATTTAATAGAGCAGTCAGAAACTCTAGATTTAATAGAGCAAATTGTCGCACTAAACAGAATAGAATAAAAATGTCAAAGGTCCGGATTTCTGATTGTCTAGATAGACAAGAGCATACTCTCCTACTTTCACACTTTCCTGCGGGTGGACATATTATATTTAACAGAGTAGATAACAGGAAATAAATAAATAAAATGCAGACTACAGTTAGCACCTACAATTTTCAGACAAATTAACAAAGCAGACAGTAGCACTACATAGATAGAAAAGTGTCAAAGGTCCGGATTTCTGATTGTCTAGATAGACAAGAGCATACTCTCCTATTTTCACACTTTCCTGCGGTCAGAGCATACAGTCGTGCTAAACAAAATAGAAAAGTGAAAAGTCTGGATTTTTGATTGTCTATATAGACAAGAGCATACTCTCCTACTTTCGCACAGATTATACTAAAATAGAACAGACAACAAATCAAATAACAAATCAGATAACAGAGCTGTCATGCTGCAACAGAAACAGAAAAAAAAAGAAAGAAACAGAACAGAATAAGGAGGAGCTATCGCGCAGAAATGCAGAGCCACGATTCTGGAACCTGCGAAAAAGATATATATATATATTTTTATTATTATTTTTCTGCAGTCGCGCTATTCTGAAACCTGCGTCTCACAACTCACAAAAACCTTAAAAAAAAAAAAATTAGATCTCAGGGACGTGAGTCCCTCCGGGCATGCCAAAATGAAGAGGGAAAAATAGATTTGAAAGGTAAACTGATCAAAACACAATGAAATAAACATGCAGAATGCTAAAATATCATAAAAAGACCATTTCACCTTGCTATTTTACCTTCTCCTTCGGATTGAGCTTGATGAAGTGAAGGCGCCCCTTGATAATGCTCCACTTGATGTGCTCCTTTGATTGCTGGATGTGGATGGCTCTCCAATATTGTGCACAAATGATAAGGATGAGATGATCAAGTTGCCAAGATGATTTCCTGGGCTCAAAAGGGCAGCATAAGCTTACTGAATTTCAAGATGTTTTGAATGAAGGGATGGAACCCTATTTTATAGGAAGAGGAGAGGAAAACGGATTGCTAGGATGAATTCGAGATGAAGGGCTAAGATTTACTTGTGAGGTCACACAAGGTCCAAGAGAGGGTGTGGAGACCAAGAAATATGCCTTAAAGGCATTTCGTATCTCCACACTCTACAAGATGCATTGGAGGAATTAAAAATTCTCCAAAAATGGATATTATGGGGATTAGAAGAATAAAAAGGAATTAAAAATTCCTTGGGAGAGGGAAATGCCTAGAGGAATGTAAGATTTCGAAAATCTTACATTCATCTAGAAAAAGAGCATTTAAAGCTAGTGGCTGGATGAAAGGACAAAGAGTTGACTTTGTGGCTAATCATGATGATTAGCCATTAACGACTCATTAGGAGGGGAATTATAGGAAATGTTAGGTGGGATTTATATTTGTAGGAGAATTTGACTAAAAGAATAATGTTAAGTGAGTTTAGGGAGTTTCTAGAAGAATTTATTAGGTTAATGATGAATTAAGAAGATGATTTGTAGGAATCATGTAGGTTAACTAATTAATTGAAATTAATTAGCTAAGAGGAAGATTTGTGAGGATTTGATTTTTTAGAAGAATAAAGAAAGGGATTGATTTATTAAATAAATCAATCATATGCTATAGTGACAATATTAATTATATTTAATTAATATTGAGAAGAATTTTAATTAACATAATTAATTAATTAATTATGTGAGGAATTAAAAAATAATTAAAATAATTATTTTTAAGTGTCTACAGAAACAACAAAAATTGACAATATGAATATAAACAACAATATGTGTGTGGTGCGAGAGCACCCTCATGCTCGCAATGGTCAACTTTTGGTTGTCATGTGCTCAAATCGACGTCATGATCACATCTGGGTGGGCAGGTTTATGCTAGGCATGCTCCTCTCATGCATCCCAAAGTGCCAGAACGTCGAGAGTCATACCCTACCGACATGATCTCTCAAGTGCCCTGAGTCCAAAAAATTGTCAAACTTTAACAGACTATTTTTTCCAATCCAGGACACATATGATCGATCCATTTGAACCTGTGGGGTTGCGTGAGGCTCCTCTACAATGGCCTATCTCCATTTTTGACGACTCAGAGCCATTTTCAATTGGTAACATTTTTTCGCCTGCTGCAAAAATCATTAGTTGCATGCAATGCAAAGTTGCAAGATAGGCTAGAATTGATTTGGTTCATCGTGTGCACAAACTGATGTCATGAGAACATCTAGGTGTGTAGGTTTATGCTAGGCATGCTCCTCTCATGCATCCCAAAGCGTTGGAATGTCGAGAGTCATACCCTACTGGTGCGATCTCTCAAGTGCCCTGAGTCCAAAAAATTATCAAACTTTGACAGACTGTTTCTTCCAATCCAGGATACATATGATTGATTTGTTTGAACCTGTGGGGTCGTGTGAGGCTCCTCTATAATGGAATATCTTGGTTTTTGATGAATTAGAGCCATTTTCAATTGGTATCATTTTTTCGCTTGCTACAAAAACCGTCAGTTGCATGCAATGCAAAGTTGCAGGATAGGCTAGAATTGATTTGGTTTGTCGTGTGCACAAACCGACATCACAAGCACATCTGGGTGGGAAGGTTTATTCTAGGCATGCTCCTCTCATGCATCTCAAAGTGTTAGAATATCGAGAGTCATACCCTACTAACGCGATCTCTCAAGTGCCCTGAGTCCAAAAAATTGTTAAACTTTGACAGATTGTTTCTTCCAATCTAGGACACATATGATCGATCTGTTTGAACCTTTGGGTCATGTGAGGATTCTCTACAATGACCTATCTCGGTTTTTGATGACTCAGAGCCATTTTTAATTGGTAGCATTTTTTCGCTTGCTGCTAAAATCGTCAGTTGCATGCAATGCAAACTTGCAGGATATGCTAGAATTGATTCGGTTCGTCGTGTTCACAAACCAATGCCATGAGCACGTCTGGGTGGGCAGGTTTATGATAGGAATGCTCCTCTTGTGCATCCCAAAGCGCCAGAACGTCGAGAGTCATACCCTACCGACGCTATCTCTCAAGTGCACTGAGTCCAAAAAATTGTCAAACTTTGATGGACTGTTTCTTCCAATCCAAGATACATATGATCAATCCGTTTGAACCTGTGAGTTTGTGTGAGGATCCTCTACAATGTCCTATCTCAGTTTTTGATGACTCAGAGCCATTTTCAATTGGTAGCATTTTTTTGCATGCTACAAAAACCGTCAGTTGCATGCAATGCCAAGTTGCAAGATAGACTAGAATTGATTTGATTCATCATGTGCACAAACTGACGTCACGAGCGCATCCGGGTGGGCAAGTTTATGCTAGGCATGCTCCTCTCATGCATCCCAAAGCACCGAAACATCGAGATTCATACCCTACGGACGCGATGTACAAGTTACTTGACAACTTTTTTGACACTTTTTTTGACAATAATAACAATTTTTGCTCAAATTGTATCTAGACTCAATCTATGACCCCTATGACTTGATAATGACTCAAATAATTCTCCATGATTATACAAGAATCAAGAATGCTCATGATTGACCTTATCACATCACATAAACTCAAAACATAGACACAAAAAATAGTCCCGTATTATTCAAAATTTTGCCTGTAAATATGGTCAAATCAACTCTTGGCTATTTGAATATACAAAAAAATATCTTACAAATCATCCCATGGGCTTTTATACAAAATTTGGCATTACAATATGTGCAATTTAGCTCATCGCCATTTTAATATACAAAATTTGGCATCTACATATGTACAAATCAACTCATTGCCATTTAAATATACAAAATTATGCCCCTAAACATGTAAAAATTAGCTCATGGGCATTTATATATTAAAAAAATGAATATAGAATAATTCGTCGACAATACATACAAAATTCTCAAAATCATTCTACTCTGAACTGTAGAATCAATCAAGTGAGCCTTCAAGATTAGCTCTAACCCGTATTGTGTCAAGTATTGCCTCGTGGTCAGATTCACAAACTTTCCATAAAATCTTGTTATGAGGTCTACCACAATACTTCATCAAATGAATATTTATTGCAACAAAAAGGTTAGCGAATGAAGAATATGTCTATGTGTTTCAAAGTCCTCTAACAACCAAACATCAGAATTCTTGATAGGGTATCTCCTAAGCCATGTTCCTGTCACGACAACATACCCTATTGGGTACTCAATACCCTCTTCGTCAATGATTGTGGTTGTCAATTTTCTTTTTGGCTCAACACAATGACACGAATAGTAATCTGTTCCTTCTTCATTGTTCTCTTTTGCAACAACTACATACACATGACTTGCATTTTATAAAGTGTTAATTAATACCAAAAATAAGGTATGATGTACAACAAAATGAACCAAAAAGAACACTTGCAAAAAAATTAACTCAAAAAATCACCTGAATCCACTAGGTCGAATACATGGTCAAAATCCACTGATGTCTCCATCTGGCTCAATTGTAGTGCTTTGGGAATTTGATATGTATCAATGGGAACCAATGGTCTACATGACCATTTGTCAACCCACTCTTGTGATTCACATTCTTCCCACAAATAATACATGCATGAAGAGAAAAAACATACCATTTGTCTCGTATAAATTACTAGTGAACTTGAATTTGAACTCATAAATGAGTGCATGTCACTCGATCCTGCAACTGTACAACAATCTAGATAGTTTTCAATGTTAGATTGAGTGATCAACCAAAAATATCTATGAACCATTGACGTACCTGGATTACCTGGACCCATCGTAGACTTACACCATTGCACAATTGTTTCTGCATCTATCAACTCAACACCACCTTCGTACTTCAATTCTTCTCTAGCTAGGGCTCTTTTTACACATGCTCCTGCACCATCATGCTCTCCCTTACCATGTCCAGCCTCAGTGAAATTCCAAAAATGTTGTACATCGCTTGTCATATGCATCCTTGTCAACCAATAAAACATCCTTGCATTCTTGAAATTGTGTGGTGCAATTATCTGACCATGATCAATGAGACATTTTGAGGTGTCTACAAGGAGCATCTAAGAGTGCATAGAAATCCTGCATTATCCAAATATATTGTTATTTTAAATTTTAGTTAAGGATGGATGAATAAAAATAAATGCAATCATGTATAAGTCTCCATGTACCTAGGAAAGTGCCCAAGGGGACATAGGGGGTTGAAATTATTTAATATTTGTGGCCTATGTCTAAAGGGAATTGTAAATTTCATGTGTGGGCACATATTTATATCCTTTATTGTACTTAAAATAAAGAAAATCTCCATATTGGCATGGATTTACAAGGGGAAGGGGAAGAGTCATGCACTCACATGTATTGGCTAGTTACACAAAAAATTGAAAAGATGCCTCATTAAGCACCCACTTTGGAAAATTTAAGAGATACCACCTTAGGAGCCCTCCTGGGGAAGTCATCTATTGGCTATGTGATGCATTTCTTGATTTCCATGTGTTTCTCTCCAAGAGGGGGAATGGGATTTCCAAGAGGCATAAGAGTGTTATAAAAGGGAGGCTCATGATAGAGTTTTTTCATTTAGAGTTGAGTTCTTCTCTTCAAAGATAAAGAGGAGTAGTAGCTAAAGAGTCTAGAAGAGTAGCTTGTAGCTTTAACTTTCAAATTGTAAAGCCTATGAAGCTAATATATTTGTAATTGATGGATTTTATTTCATTTTATATGGAAATAGAAGGCAAGTTATTTCTTGCACTTTTCTAAGTTATTCTCATTATGCAATATATGAATATTGGGTGGAGTAACCCTTCATCTAGTGTAATAGGGTATGTGTTTGGGGTGTGTATGGGGAGTCCTTGTCATCAATGAGTCTATATATTCTAGTTGGGGTAGCTATAGAGTTACCTAAAGCAAAGACAATTTGTTTATCATTAGTTGCACATGGACTATAATTGAGTTCTAGGTGCTACAAGTGGTCCTTCAGGCAAAATCTAATGAAAATGACATTTTAAGAAATTATCTTATAGTAGGATGTTGATAATGGTTATATGAAGTTTGATAAATAAATAAAATAGTTATATTATCAACTATAAAAATAGACCATGTTACCTTAGCAACATGTATGCAATTAGTTTATTTAATAAGTCTTTTCAAAGATCTAGGAGAAAGAAATTATGTGGTAATACTTTTTGATAATGACAGAGCAATATAATTAATAAAAAGTATAGTATTTCATGCAAGGAAAATATACATAGAAGTGAAGTATCATTATGTAAGAGAATTGGCGCAAAAACAAAAAAGTTGAAATTCAATTTTGTAGGTTAGAAGAATTGTTGGAAAAGATTAATGACTAAATGTTAGGGAAAGATAGTAGATCTAAACATATAATAAAGTTATAGATAGGGGAATCATACTAGTAGTCGTTATAGCTAACTTCATGCACCCATAGATCCTAAATGGTACGTCAGATTTTGATGATTTTTCTTTTGGTCTTCATATGCGACTTAACTACTTATAGATATTGTTCTGGCTTATAGGTAGTAGCAATGCACATTGTGGGATCCATTACACATGCAAGGGTCAAAAAGTACATATTTCAAAGTGTTGTTCAATACCTACTTAAAGATGCCAAAGTAACTGTGTACTTAAAATTGCCAATACTTATGTACAAATGACCTAGTAGTTATGCATAAATGCCCTAATAGTTGTACGCAAATGAACCAATTAGACTCTGGCTATTCTCCACATAAAAATGCATGAGTTTGATCATTACCATGGGTTAGTTTTGTACATTTAAGTTTGATCATTACCATCTTCATCAAAGTTAGTTTTGTACATTTAGGACAACATTCTTCATGAGAGTTAGTTTTGTACTTTTAATCCATCATCTTTCTCTGAAATTTTGGTAAAATGAATGTTTTTTCTTGAATTTAAGGCAGAATCTTCATCAGGATTAGTTTTGTACTTTTAGGATAAAATTATTCATGAGGGTTTGTTTATTTAATTATCATCTTCCTCTAAAATTAAAATTTAGTTAAGATGGTGCGATATATGTTTCTTGAATTTAGTTAAGACGGTGCGATATATTTGAGATGAGAACTCCTAGTTTTAGACTGTGGAGTGGTTGATGCCACAGAAGTCTAAGTTGTAACTGAAAAGTAGATAGAACCAAACACAAGTATATTGTCAAGTTCAATTGTGACACAAAATAGTTTTGGGAAATTAGATATTGCCCTTGCTGCTTCATGCATTAGTTTCTTTAGATTTTTTTGGTATCATTGTGATTGTTTTTTGCAATGATGATAGTTTACTGAGATGCACTAAGCACTCCTATTGTTTACCTTTCATATTGAGACTTCTCTTCTAGTCCCATGTCTTCTAGCAATCCTTAATTTAAGTTACTAGCATCTAATAACTTAAAGAATGGGTCTTCCCATGTCACTCCCAATTTTTTGAGAGGATAATTATTTTTAAAAGGAAAATGATAAGAAAGATAGCAAACATGACAAACTCATGTGGTGACCACTTTTTATGTTCTCTCTTTCAAGCTTGAAACCATTAAAATTTTGACAAATTTAAGTGAACATGTAGATAATGTGTCTCAAAGTTTATTGAATGCTAATTTGGTTGTTATTGTAATGTTCATCGAATAAATTCATATAAAGAATCACCTAATGGCTAAAATATTTTTTTTTTGGCAACTATTATAGGTTCAATGGTTATCACACAAAAATGTGTCTCTCTAATATAAGGTTTGAAACATATTGATAATAATGTTATACATGTGGATGGTGTTAATGATGTGGGAAATCATTCTAATTGCCCACTTAAAGATATAAATTTATATAAATCCATTTCTTTCACATTCTCAATCTAACAATATTGATTTTTACTATTTGCTTGAGCATCTTGCTAATTGTATGACTCCGACACATATAACTAGAGATCCTATGGATTTAAATCATTTTAGTTGAGCCTCCCACACTCCTACCATAGGAATAGATCATATAAATATTCATTTCCACATAGACATTTAATTATTTCATTTTACGAGGGTATCATTAATAATAACTATTATGATCTAATTATTAATTATTAAGCATAATATAAAACACATCATTTTATGCAAATAGTTTGTAAAACACAAAACATTTGAAAATAGACAATGGGAAACACATGGTTCTTTGCAAAAAAATTAAAAATAAATAAGGTTGTAACAAAACACAAGATGAATAGATGAGAGTGGAAATCTATGTTGAAATAATAAGGCCAAGATCAATAGGTTCATGAAACATAATTTATAGGCAAATCAATGAAGCATAAGATGAAGTGATACAACCAAGATCAATTGATTCATGAAACATAATTCATAGGCAAATAAGTGAAACTCACTTTCATTGATATAAAGGGAGCTATAGAAAATCTTTAAGTAGTCACTTTGTCTTGAAAAAATAATGAGTGGTCACAAGCACTTTTGAACAAATATAAAAATTATTAGCAAGGGAAATAATTTTGATAATCTAATAGTGGAGCTTTATCTCAATTTTTACTAGAGCATATTGCTTGAGAAGGAATGATTGGTGTTGAAACCATAGAGTATTTAAAACTACATAATGGAGATAGAATAAAGACAATAACTATTAGTGTTGAAATACCCATTCTTAGTAATTGACTTTTTATCCCTCACCCTTTGATGGCGAGCCAATTTTCTAGCTTTAGAAATGATGTATTAGTCTGTTTTAAGTGTATCAATTCTTTTAGAGATACGAGTCACCTAATTAAATCAATTTAAGGCATTAAGGTTCACACTATCTTGTTTTTTGGTTCCAAATGCCATATTAGGGATTTCTATTGACATCACCAACACTTTTATAAGGATCCACTTTCTAATTTGTTTCTCATCTTCATTGTATATGTGAAGTTGCAAGTTGAAATACCAATTGTGTTTTGAAACCTGTAGAAGCTTAGTGCATGATTGGTAAGATGTCTTTTTCTTCTCATTTGATGTTATCTCAAATAGATATTTGTATATCACAACCTTCCTCTTTAGGTAACAAAGGCGTGTTGGATATCACAATTAAGTTTGTGTAGGTTTAAAAAAAACATTGTGTATTTTAACCTACAACTTTATATTTATAATGGAACCCTATCACAATCCTATAACAACATAAAATGAGAAATACACTTTTTTTGGGGTGTGTATACCTTCATTACTTGAAGAGGAATGTTGTGATATCCAACTATTCATTTGAGATATGTTTTACACAAAGTGTTTTTCAACATACACAAGCTTAATTAATGGTTGGTAAGATGTGTTTTTTCCTCATTTGATGTTATCTCAAATGAACAACCTTCCTCTTTAGGTAACAGAGGCATGTGAACCCTAAAAAAAGTGTATTTTTCATTTTATAATGTTAGAGTTTTGATAGGATTTCATTCTATATATGAAGTTCTAGGTTGCAATACACATTGTGTTTTGTAACCTACAAAATCTTAGTTCATGGTTGACAGACCTATGTAGTGTTGTAAATTGTAATCCTTTTAAATTTCACACTCATTTTAGGGCCCTTTCTTTAGTGTGCCTTATTTGACTACAATTTCATATAGGTATTTCCCTATTTTCACTTTAATGATTATAAGTATAATCTATTTCTTTTAATTTCATTTAGGACCTTTCCTATTTCAAATTTAAATTAGCTTGTTGACACATTTAACTATCACAACCCTACATTAACATAAAATGAGGAATGCACTTTTTTGGGGGTGGACATACCTTTGTTACTTGAATAAGAAGGTTTTGAAAAATAACGGGACGTGTTTTTAAATACATTGTGTTTTACACAAAAGTGTATTCTACGTTGTTTTTAATCCTTAGTCTATTAATCCAAAGATGTGCATATTTATTAATTAAACCAAATAGTTGTAAAATAACTCTTAACCCTCAAACTAAATAAATTTTATAATAACTCATATTAAATTATGATTACATTAAAGTAATCAATAAAGGTTCAATTACAATTAGGGTTCAATCAAGGTCATAATTCAAATGGTTACAATTAGTATTAAGGTTATGTTTAACAATATAGTTTATAAAACAAATTGGGTTAAGATTAGGGTTAGGATTAGGATTTTATTGCATTTCTAAAATTATTTAGTTTTATTTATAATTATAATTATTGTTTTTACAAAAATTTAAAAATCGTTTGTATGAAGATTATGTACAAATATTTTAAATAAATATCAAAATTCATTAGGGTTAGGGTTGAAAATTCATTAGGGTTAGGGTTAACATTAGATTAGGGTTTGAAGAAAGATACGATTGTGGTTACAATGTAATCAGGGTTAGAATTAGAATTAGAGACAAGATTAGAGTTAGGGTGCACTTAAGGTTTTAATGTAAAATTAAGGTTATAAGAAAACTAAGGTTAGTGTCGAGAATTTATAAAGATGAGTGAACTAAAAGATAACTCAAAGAACAACTACAACAATTGAGAAATTTCCTTGAATTTTCTCAGGTTCCTTCATAAGAAGAATTGAAAAGAAACAAAGACCTTGCCAAAATTGTCAACCAAAATAGTTCTAGAAGCAATATAGTGCTAGAGAATATGTTTTTAGGGTTTATTAAGATCCAAGTCTCTAATTATCCTCTAGGCACATGATGTGATGCCTAGTATGTAAATACTAATAAGGCCAAGATCAATAAGTTCATGTAACATAATTCATAGGCAACTCAATGAAACAACTTTCCTTGATTCAAAGAGAGCTATATAAAATATTAAGTAGTTAGTCTATCTTGAAAAAATAATGAGTGGTTGCAAGAACTTTTGAACAAATATTAAACTTATTATCAAGGGAAAGAGTCTTAGCAATGAATTAAGAAGCATGAAACAAAACATAAATATAAAAATTAATAATTTTCTATATCATGCTTTGTAGCTAGAAAATATTGTGAGATTTTGCCAAGATCAAGGGCACAATGAAAAGTATTAAAATAGAGACAAAAGAATGACACTAAAAAACTGTATTCTCATCAATATGAAAAATGATCAACTGGATTCACCAATACAATGAATATAGGTCTGCTTATATAGGCAAGGCCACATGGCCATATGGATGTATGAGCACACAATCATGACATGTGGCTCAATGAGAAACAAGGGTAGGTAAGAAATACTAGGGGTAGGTAGGAGAAATAATATAATATTCCACAAGAGGTGGATGACCCACCGAATGTGGAGTGTAACAACAAAACAAGACCACAAAAGGTGGAATTTCTCCTACAAGCTCTATCCCTATGTGCACACTTCCCTAAGTGTCTCAAATCCAAACTACGAAGAGATGCATTATCCTAAGTTAACTTAAGTAAAGTGTAATAATATCCATAATGAATATTTATTTACACCAACACCCCCCCTTAAGTGCAACTTAGGGGAATGAAGACTTAAGTCAACAATTCAAGATGGGTCCCGGCTACTAGGCCATGATAGGTACCCATGTATAATATGCAAATGCAAGCAGAACTATGCAATGCAATCTCTCACAAACGAAGAAAGGGAGAAAACCCAGTGGGAAAAAACTCCCCCCCAAAAGAGAGATGAATGTACAAAAGACTCTCAAAGAAGATGGACAAAACCTCAAAGAGGAAAAAGTCCCCCCCATAAGAGAGGAAGGAGAAGTCAGCTGACTCCCCCTAATGACACATCCTGCACCCCCAAGAGAGCTCGCAACTGTTGGAACTTACTCTTAGTGAAAGGTTTGGTGAATATGTTAGCAACATGCTCCACTATAGGACAATACTGCAAATCAATGACTTGCTCCTGAATGAGCTCTCAGATATAGTGCATATGAATCTCGATGTGTTTGGTCTGCTGGTGTTGGACCGGGTTCTTCGAGATTGCAATAGCACTCTAATTGTAGCAATGTAGAACTGTTGGTCGTGGAGTGGTGAACCCAAACTCTATGAGAATCTGTTGGAGCTAAATGGTCTCAGTCGCTACATTAACAGTGCCTCGATACTTAGCCTCAGTCGAAGAGAGAGCAATAGAATGTTGCTTCTTTCTCTACCAACAAATGGGGCCTGAACCAAGGTGAAAACTGTAACCGGAAGTAGACTTACGATCATCAAGATCGCTAGCCCAATCGGAGTCTGTGTGACCAACCAAGCGAAGTCTTGTGCCTGCTGCATAGTGAATCCCATAGTGATGTGTACCCTGGATGTAATGAAGGATGCGTTTGGCGGCTTTCCAATGAAGCTCATGTGGTTCCTGCAAGAAGCGGGAAACCATGCTAGCTGCAAATGAAATATCAGGGCGTGTATGGGTCAAGTAGATGAGACTACCCACAAGCTGACGATACAAAGTGGCATCAACTAGTGGAGAAGAACACCGAGCCTCAAGCTTGACTCCTGAAAGAAAGGGAGTCATTGTAGGCTTACAATCAGCCATATGAAAGCGTGCAAGAAGATCAAGAGCATACTTGGGTTGTGATAGTGTAATCCCAGAAGGTGACTG
This sequence comes from Cryptomeria japonica, assembly GCF_030272615.1. NCBI lineage: Eukaryota > Viridiplantae > Streptophyta > Pinopsida > Cupressales > Cupressaceae > Cryptomeria > Cryptomeria japonica. The sequence goes on along the minus strand of NC_081413.1, from coordinate 506,461,704 downwards.
TGAAATCTCTATCCCAAGAAAGTAGTGCAAAAGACCCAAGTCAGTCATAGAAAATTTGTCATGCAAAGCAGATTTGACCCTGCTAATGATGGATGCGGTACTCCCTGCAATGATCAAATCATCAACATAGAGCACAAGTATCAAGTGAGAGTCATCCTATTGCAAAATGTAGACATTCGGATTGGAATGACACTTGGTGAACCCTGCGGAGAGAAGAAAGGAATCCATCTTGGCATACCAAGCCCTGGGGGCCTGCTTAAGGCCATAGAGAGATTTCCTTAGTCTGCAAACCAAGGAAGTATCCTGGATGAAACCCTGTGGCTGATCCATATAAATCTCCTCATTAAGATCGCCATGAAGAAAAACACTCTTCACATCCATCTGATGTACAACCCAACCATGAGATGCAGCAATAGCAAGTGTCAAGCGAATGGAGTTCATCTTGGCTACAGGTACAAAGGTCTCAGTATAGTCAACACCTGCTACCTGGGAGAAACCTTTCGCAACAAGTCAAGCCTTGTACTTATCCACACTACCATCCACTGCATACTTGGTCTGATAGATCCACTTACATCGAACCATCTTTCTCCCCTTAGGGAGATGGACTAAATCCCAGGTGTTGTTCCTTATCAAGGAACTATACTCATCCTCCATAGCTTGGTCCCACTCAGGAACCCCTGAAGCTTCCCTAAATGTCTGTGGATCAGAAGCGGTAGCAATGAATGCATATGGAAGATCCTGATGTTGTGATTGAGTTCTCCATGTATCTGAAGGATCCCCAACAAGAGAACTTGCAGACTCAAGTGTCTGTTGAGCCCAACAAGGTCTAGGTGGAGGTGGAGAACGAGGCTCCTCAACTACAAGTGGACCCTGTAGAGGTGTAACCCTGCGAGTCGGAGTTGAAGGAGTCTCATCATCTGAATCACTAACATCACTATCCACAATGGAGTAAGGTTGAGGAGGTAGAGAGGCTAAGCTAGGAGAGCTTTCCTCAAAGTGAACACTCCTCTCAATGAACACCACATGTGTCTCAGGATCCATCAATCTATATGCCTTAACACCCTCAAGATATCCAACAAATATGCAAGGTCGAATCTGAGGTTCCAATGCCTTGCGTTTCTGTAGAGGTATGCGAGCCCATGCTAGACACCCAAAGACTCTGAAATGTCTCACAATCGGTTTCCTACTAGCCCAAGCCTCAAAAGGAGTAATACCTTGCAAAGCTTTGTGAGGAACCTGATTCTGGATGTGTGTGGCACAACTGATAGCCTCTACCCAAAAGGCGAGATCAAGAGAATGTGCATGTATCATACAGCTAGCCATTTCTTTGAGAGTTCTATTCTTGCGTTCTGCAACTCCGTTCTGCTGTGGAGTGTATACAACATAATGCTGAAGATCAATCCCCTCAAATGTAAAAAAATCCTCAAGTCTTTTGTTCACATATTCCCTTCCATTATCTGTGCAAAGAATCTCCACCACTTTCCCGGATTGCTTCTCCACACGAGTCTTGAAGTCCTGAAATCTGTCAAATACTTCACTCTTATGAATGAGAAAGTAGACCCAAGTGAAGAGAGAGTAGTCATCAAAGAAGGTGAGGACATAGCGGGCCTTGCTAAATGAAGGTGTTGGAAATGGACCTGCTACATCATTGTGAACAAGTTGAAGAACTTCCAAATCTCTCCAAGCTTTCCCCTTATCAAACTTCTCCTCAGGGTGCTTTCCCATGGAACACCCTAAATATACACCCTCTGAAAAACTGATTCAAGGTAGACCTGTGACCATGTCTTTAGTGTTGAGCTGCTAAAGATAGTAGTAGTTGAGGTGACCAAACCGCTCATGCCATAGCTTACTTTCGGAATTTGAATGAGTAAGCAAGGCCCTAGAAGGTGAACTTGGCAAAAAGTGGGAGAATGAATAAAGCCTTGAGTTGTCATTGACTTGTCCCACTGCTACCAAGGCATCATCATCAAGCTCCTTTACCACAACTGAATCAGGTGTAAACTCAACCTTTTTCCCATTCCCATAGTGAGTGATTTGGTAGATAGATAGAAGGTTGGTAGACAAGTTAGGAACATAGAGAACATTCTCAAATGTTCCATCATCCATGTCAACTAAACCTTTCCCTTCAACCTCTACTTGTGTATCATCACCTATGTAAATGTGAGGTACCTTAGATGGCTCCAATGAAGAAAACTGCTCCTTTGTAGAACCCATGTGATATGAGGCACCTAAGTCAAGTATCCACTACTGTGAAGAACCTGTTGTAGCCACAAATGCTTTCCCTTTTCCCTTAGAATGTGCGGAAGAGGAAGGAGATGAATCCTTCTTTGTGTAGGTGAATGGCAAGTTGATGTTGTTTTTCTTAAGAAGATTAGTTAACTTATCAACTTGTTTTGTGTGGCATCGATGCTCATCATGACCATACTTCTTGCAATATGCACAAGTTGGTTTATCCTTCTTAGGTGGTGTCCCCTTCTTGGAAGAGGATGAAAAATCGCCTTGTGATGGAGAGGATGATTGTCCTTTTTCCTATTGTGGCATAGACTTGGAGCATTTCTTCTTCTTGTTGGAATCTTTGCCTTGACTTCCTTGATTCCCTTGATTAGCCACCAAAGCTTGAGACTTTGAAGACTTGAGAAGCCCCATGTCCAACAACTTAGATTGTTCCAATATCAACATTTCTATTAAAGCATCAAATGAAGGCATAACATAGGAACTCCCCACTGTCAAACGATGAGTTTGGAAGCTAGACACAAATGCTGCATATTCTAGTGCAAGCTTGTCCAACAAGTTGAATATCAATTGAGCATCCTTTTTGTCAATTCCACAATCCTTAAGCTTTGCTCTTAGCTCATTTTCTTTGGTGACATAATCTTGGATTGTATCAAAACTCTTGGGATCCAAGTTGGTGAGCTCATTGTCAATCTTATAACCTCTGATTTCATCAACTTGACCATACAATTTCTGAAACATATCCCAAGCATCTTTGATTGTAGTACACTTCTCAATATGAAAGATGAGGTCATCTGATACATACTTGCATAAATTTCCAAGAGCCATGCAATTCTTAGTGAGCCATTCTAATTGAGCATTAGGATCAGCCTTAGGATTAGGTGGTGCTACTATTGTTCCATCTATGTAATGTGTGAGACCTTTTTCCATTAATTTGCTCCATAACTGGACATGTCAGAATAGACAGTTTGTGATCACAAAGAGAAAAACGAGAAATTGGCCACGCGACAACATTTGATTCAATGAGAGTGACGATTTTTTCACCAACTAAAAAAAGTGTTGCCCTAATAAAACCATAGGGAATATTGAAAAACAAAGATAGAATTTTGTAGGGACCCCTCTCGTGGCCCCATAGGTTCAAACGGATCATTCGTAGGTGCCACAGTTTCCGAGCTAGGACCCATTAAAGTTTTACAATTTTTAGCACTTAGGGTGCTCAAGGGATGACGCTGGTAGGATATGACCTCGAGCATTTGACTGAGTGGAGGGGGGGAAATAGGAGCATGCATAGCATAAGAATGCCTAACAGGACATGTCATAACTGACAGTTCATAATCACGATGAGCAAACCGAGAAATTGGCCATGCGACAACATTTGATTGAATGAGTGACAATTTTCTTGCCAACTGAAAAAATGTTGTCCTAATAAAACCATAGGGAATCTTGAAAAACTGAGATAGTCTTTTGTAGGGACCCCTCTCATGGCCCCTTAGGTTCAAATAGATCATTCACAGGTTCCAGGGATTTTGAGTTAGGTCTCGTCAAAGTTTGACAATTTTAGCACTTAGGGCGCTCAAGGGACGATGTCGGTAGGGTATGACCCCGAGCATTCGACCGAGTGGGGGGGGGAGGAAATAGGAGAATGCATAGGGTAAGAATTCCTAACTGGACATGTCATAATTGACGGTTTCTGATCACGATGAGCAGAATGAGAAATTGGCCACGTGACAACATTTGATTGAATGAGACTGATGATTTTTTTGCCAACTGAAAAAATGCTTCCCTAATAAAACCGTAGGGAATATTGAAAAACTAAGATAGGATTTTGTAGGGACCCCTCTTTTGGCCCTGTAGGTTCAAATAGATCATTTGCAGGTGCCATGGATTCTGAGTTAGGGCCCGTCAAATTTTGATAGTTTTTAGCACTTAGGACGCTCAAGGGACGATGTCGGTAGGGTATGACCTCGAGTGTTCGATCGAGTGGGGGGGGGGGATAGGAGCATGCATGGGTAAGAATTCCTAACTGGACATGTTGGAATCAATGGTTTGTGATCACAACAAGCAAAACAATAAATTGGTCACACAACAACATGAATCCCCCATTGACAACTTTTGCGCAATCTTGAGGAATTTTGCCAATATGAGTAACATATCACTAGACATAATAAATATTGGTCTAGCTGACTTTATTACGTAAAAAATGATTATATTTCACCTTATTTACATTAAGAATCCATCAAAACACTTGTCTTCCAAATTTGACCTCGTGGAGGCTTGATGAGCAAGGAGGTCATTAAATTTGGTGAAGTTGTCAAAGGCAACCAAATTTAACACTTATGATTTAGATGAAATGAATTATATATAATCTGAAGATTATACAAACAACACTTATGATGAAATGAAATGAATTGTATTGTTCATTAAATAACCATTATTAAGCATTGTTAATTATTGGATTGAAGATTAAAGTTTAGAATGATAACACCATGCACACATGAGCAACAATTTATATGATCAAATATCAACTTCTGTATATATGAAAATCTCAAATGATTACAAGTGTATGTCCATACACAAATATGGCATAAACACCAACTCAAACAAAATGTATGTCTATATATGTGAATGTATGTTCATATACAAAATATACATGCCAATTAGACATGTAAGCATCCCAAAACTATCTATAACATCCTAAGCTATTGATGGATCATCAAAATTGACCCTCTCCACTGCATTGCTTGGCTTTGAAGGATCCTGCACAAGAAAAAACAAACCACGATTAAGATTAGTTATATTATATAAATCACATTCAAAAAGTTAACATAAAAATGAACTATAATTGAATTATTCTTGTTTACCTCATCTCCACATTTTCTCTTCGGCTTTGGAGGACTCTTGATGCATGTCTTCGGTAGAGGAGGCATGTTTTCAATATTTTCATACACAACCTACATACGTTCACAAACATGACATTAATACAAGTTAACATATAATTGTCACTGATAATAACAAATTATATCTACTAAACACAAAATAAAATAAACATATGTACCTGAGGCATCTCTTCTTCTTCTTCTTCATCATCATCATCATCATCTTCAGGTATAGTGGGTGTAGTCAACAAGGATGTGAAGCCAAGAATTTTATGTACATATACACAACAAGTATGTGAAACTATCAATCTATGTCTAGACATGTATAATCATTATAAGCTATTTAAACTATTCATTCAATCATATTTACATTCAAATACCTTTCCCTTGTCTCCAGTTGCACTACCAGATCTTGAATCGCATAGCCCCGCACTCGTGCTACTTGTGTGCTACAAGAGTAAAATAAGATATACATGCAAGTTACTACATAATCTAATTAATGCCAATATAAATGATGGACATGTATGTACAATAAAATACAAACTACTAGGTGCAATAATATATGTATCGTAAAGCTATCAAGGCCAATTGAAATGGTTGTCAAGGTGCCCTCCTAGATCTGTGTCAACTCCTCCTCTATCATCAATTATTAAATAGACCATGTCAATAAACATTACTACTTAATATTATCTAGATTATAAATATTCATTTAAAAAATAGAATGAACTATGAAGATACAAATCTTACCACTACATCATCAGCGTATGATGAAGGTGCCTCCTCGCCTCTATCATGCAATAGAATCTCCAGGGTATCCTCCAGTCCTTGTCATAACATCTGGTGCATCATGCATCTCATGCACCTCATAATTTGCAGTGTGCGCATGAGGATCAACAAGTTGTCCAACTAGAACCAAGCATAGGTGTCCACACATGACACAACTATAGGGCATGCAAATGTGTGGAGCCGAGGAGGACGTGTCAGCACCACCAGATGCACCGCTACCATCAAAAGAAGGTTGAGCTACTTCCCTAGCCTGAGAAACCAAAAGGCTACTCGAAGAGTGAATAGTCAATATGGTATGTGATGCCACCTCACAGATGATATCTGGATGCTGCACTGGAGGTGGAGGATCAACAGGAGGAGGGGGGACATATTGGCTATGGACTACTCTGATTGCCCCAGGTCTATTTTGGGGCATACCTAAAACCACACCCTGGAAAGGTTGTATGTCAAAGTAGTTCACATGTTTTCCTAAAACAAACTCAACATACAATGTTTTGATGAAGTAGAAGGGGACATCAAGATTGTTGTTGGGTGGTTTATCGAAAACCATCCACAAAAGATCCCAAAACTTTTTCAGAATATCATCATTTGTGTAACATTTAATAGAAAGTTTTATTTTTGGGGGGTCTACGGGTTGACCAGTGCGGGGATTCACAAATAATGTGGCGATATCGGCTTTGGATATCTCAAGATCCTTGATCCCCTTATAGGACAAGCCATCTGCATATTGTTCCCTCATAGAATCTCACCATAAAAGAGTGGCATTGTGCTCCTCTGTGACGATTTCTATACTCTTTATGATGGACATGAGGGGATCAAACATTGGGTTCAAGCGAGGGATCCTACGATAGACATCTGCAATCCCCCTCAATTGGTTCAAATTTTGTGAAATTAAATCCTGAATTGAGGGGGGGTTTGGCAAAGGAGGGTTTTGTGCAGGAGGGCTTGGTTGTTGCAGTTGTGGTTGATCAATGTTTTCACTGTTATCCCCCATTTTTAACCTAATTGAATGTAAAAAATTGAATTTAGTTAACAAATTTGAACAATTTTGTATTTGATTTAAAAAAACCTAGTTTTCATGAAAAAAACATATTTTGAACGAAAAAACAAATAAACATTAAAAAAATGCAAAAAATTGAATGCAAATGATGAAAAACAATAAAAATCCTACCTTTTATTGGGTTTTTTTTGCAAATTTGGGTCATAAAATCGGATATCGGGTCCAATCGGATATCGCATTTGCTTGAATTCACGCAGCCCATGGGTAAAAAATAACCCATGGGCTGTCACAATCCTCTTTTATTGTCTCAGAGAAATTGGATATCCAATTTTTATAGTTAAATTATTTTAAAATAACAAAATATTATATAATATATTATTATATTATATAATATAATATTATATTATATGTAATGTCACCAAAATGTAATGGTGGGTAAAAAATGTGTGAATGAGAGATCAAGAGGAAAACTACCCTTTCCCTCCAAGAGAGATGAGAGTTTCACTACGGATTTTCCTTCAAACACTTTTCACGCATTACATTGGAAGAGGGGAGGAAAATTCACTAGATTCAACCTCCAAAGAAGAAGATAGAATTATGAATGAAATGGGAATGATAAGTTAATCACCTCTTCTATTTGAAATGGAAAGGAATCGATTGAATTATGTATAGAGACTAAGTACAAAAGTGACAAAGAACTGATTATAACTTGAGATCGGAGTATGGGATGAAGCTGTGCACCTGGATCTGGCAGTAATATGTCGAGACAAAGTCGTCCTACAAATTTCAGGAAAAGTTGCCTAGATCGTGGCAGGAATGTACACGGTCCTCTGAAAAATCTGTGAAATGAAAAGGGTTTTTCCGCCTCTACAAATGGAGTTCAAATCTGAAAGTACATCTGCGCACCTGCAACCTACACACAGAAAAGAGAGGAAAAGGGGTTGGGATTGGGGGTTTGCCTTCAGGTCAAACCCCATTTTTGGAATTAACCAAGTAATGAAAGAAAGTACTTGCAAGTAAATGTAAATGAAAGATTGAAATGTAAATCACCTCAAGGGAGGTTGTGATAGAAATTATTGTGTGGAATTAAATGTTGGAATAAATCTCCTCTTCAATGGTTGAATCCTTGACTTGAATGCAACACCTAGCCTTGAAGGGAGACTTGAGAATGCTCAATGCTTGAAAGGAATGCTTGAATGCTCTTGAATGCTTTCTCTCATGTAAACTTCCCACTCATCCAACTTATGCAAAGGATAGGACAAATGTCACTTAAGTACTTGTCAATTAAGGTTAATGAAATAGATTTTCGTCACAAGCCGACATCGGGGAAGTTTCCCGCTCACTGCACGACCTACAATGCAAGCTCAGGAAAGGGTCCTGCCCCAAAATAGGGTAGGGACAGGGGTGCCACGGCCCTGTCCTGGGAGGACAAGGGCACCAAACCACTTTCCTATGGGGGACAAGGGCGCCACGCACTTATCCTGCCCCTTTCTCCAGGGCAGAGTGCAGAGAGGGTGGTGCAAAGGCCAAGGGAGAAGCATATTTCGAGGGTTGAGCAGTCTCTGCTCTCTAATCAGGCTAGGAGATTCAATTTCGCATGCGTGAGGACCCTAATGAGGTCAAAAATTGCTAGGGTCTCAATTTTATGACACTACATTTATCCCCCACTTTAGCGGGAGTATGAGTGTACGCCAATGCTATCGGTAAAGTACAAGGAAACAAGATTGAAAGACTTTTTGTAATGCCCCACCAGAAACCCTAAAGGAAAACTACACTACAAGGAAACTAAAGGGTACAACAATTTTTTTTTGAAAAGGTTAAGTGCATAAAATAAAACATTGCATGAAATGAAACACAAGCGGAAGTTTATCAATGACGTCCTAAAGGGTTACCAACAAAGATTACTTCAAATTAAAACTACATCACAATGTAAATCCAAATATCCATCTAAATTAGGGAAAATCAATTACGATTAATTAACTCAAAACTCATAAACTGATTTCCATAAAGATAGGTTTAAAGAGTTACAATATATTTACTTTCAATGATCCATTTACACATAAGAAGAAGGATAACGGAAATAACATACATTTCATTGAATTTCAAATTACAACAATCCATAAGTTAAATGGCTTCAATAGAACAAATAAAGTACATAGGTTACAATGCCAAGGTTACAAAGTTTAATGATACAATGACCGCATGGTCACAAACGTAAAATATTCTCAAACAAGAGCTGATACAAGAGTCACGAACCAAGAACCACCAATGAAGCTAATCCTCGCAAGAAGGTAAGAATAAAGATATTTGATGGGAAGTGGCACTACCACCCGACCATGTGATCCCATAATGGAACCACCCCACCATGCTAGGAGATAGCAGAAGACCCTCAAGCAAGCAATAAGACAAGTACAACAATACACATGACTCCACAGAACTCAAGTGACTCAACTCACAAACACTAGTGACCCTAAAGAGAGAGTGTCATCACATGGCTTAAGATGGTTACCCTAGGTAGGTCTCCATAGGTCCCGACCCCCATCCTGGGTTATCCTGGTAACCTTTCCCGAACCCCCGGATCCATCCAAGTATCATGTCGACCTTACTAACCCTTCGTGAGGACAAGGTGACAAGTATGCCATTCCAAGCCTTCTCACAACATCTTGAGTCTAAAGAAGCACTCAACCATGTGCGAGGTATTATATCTTAATTAACATTATAACTACCCACCCCCTAATCAATTATTAGGTTATCACTTATTAACTAACTTTTGAGGGGTTATCCTGCCATCCTCTTTGGGTGTGGCCCCAGCTTGAAAGCCACTCTCTCTCCTAGGACACTAACAGAAAAGGTCTCTCTATGAGAACTCTATGGTGAAACTGATAGCCATATCTAATCCTGACATACCACAGGTGAAGGATTCATAGTCACTAACCCAGGATTGACCATTTGGAAACATAACACACAATGGCTCACATCCACAGGGTTTAAACAATGACATCTGACTAAGGGGGTATACAACATACGATATAATGACAACTCACCAGAACTTGCAACGAAATTTAAACTTGACTGCAATTACTATTAACACAAGATCCTAAAACAGGCAATCTTTTCTTAAATAGTCAAAAGCATAAAACACTTGCAATAAAGATTTTCCAGAAATTAAGAATATACATCTATATTAATATAAGGAAAACAATGAAGTCGCATGTCTAATAATGTTAATTAAAACCACATTAAAATTAGCCCCCCAATCATATGATCATGATTAATTTACAAATAATCCCGATTAGACTATAACCATAATCTAAATTTAATTCTAATTTAAACACATATATATAATAATATAATATAATTTCAATATACATATATCTATCAAATATAATATTATTTCCAATAGTTATGCCAAAGCTTTTATTTTCCAAAATATATAAATAAAACAAATAACCAAAATTATATATATATATATATATAATTTTTTTAAACTTAAAATTTTTTTACAAAGACCGAATATTAAATTCGGTGGCAAACTGGGGAGGTGGGTGTTGTGATTTTTTTTGTTTTTGGCGCCCCCCCTGCTGCTACCGCAGGGTAACACTGCTACCTCATGGTAGCATTGCTACTGTGGGGTAGTAGGCTTCTACCTCCCCCTTCCATTTTTTTAAATTTAAAAAATAAAAATAAAAAAAAAATCAATTCTTAAAAAATTGAATTCACAGAGATTTAATTCTCTGTTCTTTCATACTCTGAGACAACAGAGTCAAATAAAACGCACAACCATTTTTTATTTTTTTTTCTAAAAAATTAAATTTTAATAAATGCCTAGATTGAAATACATAGATTTAAATTTTCACAAGGCCCTTAATTTATTTTTTATTTTTAAAGGAAATTATACACAGAGATTAAAATCGATGCATCTTCCATAATCTACTCTTTTCTTTACCCAAATTTCTTTTGAATCTCTTCTACCAAGAAAAACACAATATGCATAACACAGAGAAAACTTTTATGCACAGAGGAGGGTGAATATGGAAAAATTTTGCCAGCATAACCCTCTATGATTTTCACAAAATCAAAACTAAAATATACAGGAAAGAAAATCAAATACACGAGAATCTCCACAACAAAGGTTGGAGATTCAAACAACTAAATTAATTTAATTAAAGAAAGCCAATGAACACCAGAAAAAGATCCCAACTTGTGAAGCTTTCCTGGAAGATTCACTTGGATGAGCTCAGTCCTGCAACGGGGTTCCAAGCTTATCCCTCCTACCAGCAATCCTCTGGTAAATTTATTTCTCCACAAAATCTTGCCTCCAAAATAATTTTCTCTCCCAAAAATCTCCGCCTCTCCCCATGAACTCCCAGGAATGAATAATAAAATATATTTAACCTAGACTTCTAGGTTGAAAAATATCTTATTTTAAAAACATAATATTAAACGTATTAATAAAGGAATATTCTTTTCTTTCCTAATTTCCAAAAAAACATAAATAGAATGAACTAAAAAAAACATAAATAGAATGAACTAGCAAAAATCAAATTTGTTTTTCTTTATTTTTCTTTTCTTTTCTCATGCCAACTAATTAACTTTTTCCAAAAAGAATTTAAGGCAATAATTTAACTCTATTTAAAAAATAAAAAAAACTAGAGATCAATAAATACAATTGATTTAATTAAATTCTACTAAATTTAAATACAATTATATTTTTATAATAATGCAATTGCAACTAAATTTAATTTCATCATTTAATTAATTAAATTCATAATCACAAATGCATAATAATACATAATTTAAATACTCCAACTATGCAATGACGTTATGAACTTAAATAAATAAATCAATCCACAATTGCACGTAAACTGAGCAACCCCAAACAAAGACTCTAAAAAAAGTCTACCAAGCAAAACTTGAAGACCGAACCACAGAAGGGACAACTGACTGATGACACTCACAAGAGTGCAACAAGGGTCAAATTAGGGTCAACCACTATCTCCTCCACTCCCATCGAACAAATAAGGCACGCTCATACCTGTGAAGCTAGGTGGACATGATACCCCGTACCTACCTGATACTTGTACTTGCAATATCCTGCATCATCTAACCACACATGCATATATACAAATATAGAATACACGACATACACACCAATGAAGGAGAATCACGATGTTCCCTATCTCACCAGAGTGAGTGAAGGAAAATCGTCCCCTTGCATCCAATACATTTGCAAACATGCAACATATATATGACACATCGCATAGATAAAGTAAAGTGTCAATACAATGCAATAATCCATAAATGCTACAATCACAAGTACTGAAATACTGTAAATAAAGTATGCATCCCATATCCAGATAAAGCATGAAATAATGTCAATAAGTCTGAATAACACATAAAAGCAATGTATCCATTGAAAGTACACCATGGAGAAAATGAGTCTAACAAGCTCAATCAAGGAGGGGTACTACATCCTCCCCCCCAAAACTAGGCTTACTCTTGGAAGACTAAAATAGATAAGAATAAAGCTCTCTCATCTTCACGGCATCCTCCCAAGTCACCGAGGTCTCATCATTTGGGTCCCATAGGACACTTACCTGGTCGATGGTACAACCCCTGAGGGTCAAATCTTGATGTTGAATAATTCGTACGAGCTCCATGGAAAGTTGCCCATCCTCGACCTGCAAAGAGTTCCAATCAAGAACATGTGTCACATCAGGGTGATAAGGTTGAAGAACTGAAACATGAACGACATCGTGGATGCGAGATAAACTCGGTGGCAAGGCAAGACGGTAGGCAATAGGTCCTATCCTCTCAAGGATCTCAAAAGGGCGAACAAAATGAGGTGCCAACTTAGAACCCTTTCCATAATGGATCGAAATCTTCCACGGATGCACTCTCAAAAACACATGGTCGCCAACAGAAAAATGACGATCTACCCTATGAGCATCTGCATACTTCTTTTGCCTATCCTGTGCAGCTACCAAATGCTCATGAATCCGCTCAACCTGCTGCTCCATCTCTCGAAGGATATCCGGTCCTATAAGCACCTTGTCCTCAAGGCGATCCCAACTCAAAGGAGTACGGCAAGGATGACCATACAAAGCCTAGAAAGGAGACATACATATGGAGCTATGATCTCCATTATTATAAGCAAACTCCACTAGATAAATGTAATCCTCCCAAGATGACTGTTGGTCCATAACATACATGCGAAGCATGTCCTCCAAAACTTGATTCACACAATCAGTTTGCCCATCGGTCTCTGGGTGATAAGCTGAACTAAAGTTCAACTGTGTCCCCAAAGCATGTTGAAGTGAGGTCCACAATGCTGAGGTAAAGACAAGATCTCTATCACAAATGATCTACCTTGGTATCCCATGCAATCTCACTACATCTTCCAAGAAAACGCGTGCCACTATTGTTGCCATATAGGAAGCTCGAATAGGAACAAAGTGAGCAACCTTGGTCAACCTGTCAACAATGACTATGATGGCATCAAGTCGATGCGAAGAGATAGGCAATCCAACAATGAAGTCCATGGAAATAATGTCCCATTTCCAATCTGGTACCAAATTAGGCTGTAAAAGCCCTGTTGGGTGCTGGTGTTCTGCCGTCACTTGCTGACATTCTAAACATCTCGACATGAAATCAACAATGTCACGTTTCATGCTAGCCCAATGATAAATCTGTTTAAGATCTACGTGCATCTTCTTGACACCTAGATGTGCCGAATAAGGTGCACGATGGGCCCTAGTCATGATCATAACGCGAAGACCCTCCAAAGATCTGACCAAGATGATGAAGAAGAGCATCTGCCTCAAGAGTATAACCAGCAAACCTACCCTCCAATGGCCTTCCAGACTCCAACACGGCTCCAACATCCTGATACCAAGTATCCTGAGGAAGAACTCCAAGATTTCTCTCTCTCAAGTCCACTCCAAGGGACAATGTTGAAACTTCATGCCACCTACGACTCAAGGCATCAACCACTACATTCTCTTTCCCTTGAATATATCGAACCTCAAAATCATACTCGTAGAGGAATTCCATCCATCTTCGCTGTCAAGCATTCAAGTTCGGCTACGTGAAGATATACTGCAAACTACGGTGATCACTATGCAGCTCAAATCGACGCCCTAACAGAAAATGTCACCATCTAACCAATGCATGCACTACCACTGCCAACTCCAAATCATGAACTGGATAGTTCAACTCGTGGTCCTTGAGTTTGCGAGACTCATAGGAAACTACACGTCCCTCCTGCATAAGCACTACACCTATACCTTCTAAAGAGGCATCTGTGCATACCATAAAATATTGAGATGGATCAGGGACTGCCAAAATTGGAGCACTGAGAAGGAGTTCCTTCAAGGTACAAAAAGCTGACTCACACTGCTCTAACCAAACAAACTTCTTCCCTTTCCTCTAGAGAGAAGTAATTGGGTGACCTATCTGAGAAAAGCCCTGAACAAAGCGATGGTAATATCTGGCCAAACCCATAAAACTCTGAATTTCAAAAACATTGGTCGACGTTGGCCAATCAACAATGGCTTGGATCATTGAAGGATCCATGAATATACCCTCTCTCGAAACCACATGACCAATATAGTTCACCTCAGTCTGGAAGAAATCACACTTCACCAAATTGGCATAAAGTTGATTCTCCCTCAAGCATTGCAATACCTGTCATAAGTGACCCTCATGTTATTCCATAGATCTAGAATAAATCAATATGTCATCCAAAAACACAAGGACAAAATGATCTTGATAGGTGTGAAAAACTCCATTCATGAGGCACATGAAAACTGAAGGTGTGTTTGTCAACCCAAATGGCACCACTGTGAACTCATAGTGACCATAACGAGTACGAAACATCATCTTATGAATGTTTGCATCATGAATGTGCAACTGATGATGCCCAGATTTCAGGTCAATCTTAGAGAACACCTTGGCTCCCTTCACCTGATTGAAAAGATCATCTATACAAGGCAATGGATGTCGATTTCAGATGGTTAGCTTATTCAGCTGTCGGTAATCAATGCATAACCGAAGAGAACCATCCTTCTTCTTAACGAAGATAACAGGCGCACCCCAAGGAGAAACACTAGGATGAATAAATCCCTTGGCCAACAATTCCTCCATCTACAACTTCAACTCACTCAACTCCTGAGTAGTCATCCGATATGGAGCTCTAGAAATAGGTTCCGCACTAGGAACTAGGTTGATGCGAAGTCTATGTCTCGCTTCAAAGGCATACCGGGAATATCCAACGAAAACACATCAGCATACTCTCAAAGAATAGGGTGACCATCAAGAGTGATTTCTTGACTCTCTTCCTCACCCGCATCCTCAAGTTCAACTGCAAAAAGATGACACCCTTGACGCATACACCGCTTAAGTTGCATAGCGGAAATCATACATAAGGATACCGATCTCTGAACTCCAACGATCCCCACTTTCCTACCATGGTCATCTAAACACTCAACTGTCTTCTGACGACAGTCTACATGAGCACTGTGAGATGATAGCCAATCCATCCCCAACACTACTCCATAAGAACCCAAAGGAATGACTCGAAGGTCAACAGAAGTAACAAAGGGTCCTAGTTCCAACTCACAACTGGGAACATAGACATCTACAAACACTCGCACCTTGGTAGCCAACTCTACTTCCCACCTATTTGCGTGCTTAGTAGATGTGAGTCCATACCGCTCCACAATGGATGAAGAAATAAAGGAATCTGAAGCACCGGAGTCAAAAAGCACAAAGATAGGGATATCACACAACACACCTACGGTCTCAATAATAGTCCCCTGATGCTCAGCTTGGAGGTCATCCACCACTACAAATACTCTGTGGGATCTACCAACATCCCCTATTGTTGGCTCTGATGCAGCTAGCCTCTAACTTCCCGTCTGGTGGGAACGCTGAGGACACTGCGTGGCTATATGGCCAAACTACCCACAAGAGAAGCAAGCTCCTCTACCTAGTCCTCTACCTCCAGTCGGCCCACTGGACTGCTGGAAGCTTCCTTGGCTAGGGGCCTGAGATGCACTCTGAGAGGATTGACCTGGAGGACCTTGTCTGCTCCTCTGCCAATTCCTATTTCTCCTATCTTGAGAATTACCACTTTGCTAGCCATGGAACTGTCTCGGTCTCTACGGCTGTTGTTGTCCACCATTAGTGGGTGCCTAAGGAGTCCTAAATGGTGCAGCTAACTAGGACTGATTCCCATGAGCTCTATTCCCACTGAAAGGAACACTCCCTACCTACACCCCCGACTGTCCACCATGCGCATGGCTAAGGTTCTTCTCAACCAATCTGGCTTTCGCCATGACTACCTCAACTGAAGTTGGCTTGAAAAATCTAACCCCTCCACTACTATGGTCATTAAGACCTCTCAAGAAATGTTGCACGAGCATAGCCTCATCGTTTCCAATCCCGACATACTATTTTAGCTCATAAAATCTATGCTCGAATTGGTCAACTAACATACCAAACTGCCGCAAAGCGTAGAACTCGTATGTTCGAGTCTGCCTCCACTGAGGTGAGAGAAACCGTGCCTGAAATCTCTCTAAGAATATCTCCCAAGAAATGGTGTTGATGCATACAATGATCTTCTCCTCCTCCAATCTCCACCAAATCGAAGCGAAGTTATCGAGATGCATAATGGCACATCTCGCTCTGGTGTTGCTACTATATAGAAACATAGCGAAACACCTATCCAAACTGATTAGCCAAGTCTATGCCTTGAGAGTTGTGCCTCGACCATCAAAGAAGGGAGGGTTGGTTCTCATCAAGTCCCTAATGTGACCCACGAGAGCTGGGACCTCCCTCCTTCTGGGAGACCTCTCTCTCTCTCTCTCTCTCTCTCTCCTCTAGAATCAAATGGTGTGCTTCCCCAACCTGAGCATGACTAGGCTGCTCACCCTCAGGTATAGGGCATAGCCTGGCTAGAACCTTCTAGAACATCTGTCTCAACTCTTCCCTTTCAAGAACCTGCTCTTCTACATGCTCATCCTAGTGAATTGATTGTTCTTGCTCCACACTCACATGAGTGGGTGGTGGGGAAGGACTACGACGATTGGAAACCCGACCTCATCCCCCACCTCTACCTCTATTGTGGCCTCCCGCACGACCACCTCCCTTGGCTCTCCTGGCCATGACCTGACACTACAAAAGAGAAAACGGTTCAAACCCGTGCAAGGGTAAACAAGGAAAATGCAAACATAAAGACCTACTCACAAGGTCAAACTGAATGGGCTCACTACAATCCCTGAGTACCTAGTGTTGAAACAACTTGGCTCTGATACCAAATGTAATGCCCCGACAAAAACCCTAAAGGAAAACTACACTACAAGGCAACTAAAGGGTACAACAATTTTTTTTTTTAAAGGTTAAGAGCATAAAATAAAACATTGCACGAAATGAAACACAAGCGGAAGTCTATCAATGACATCCTAAAGGGTTACCAACGAAGATTACTTCAAATTAAAACTACATCACAATGTAAATCCAAATATCCATCTAAATTAGGGAAAATCAATTACGATTAATTAACTCAAAACTCATAAACTGATTTCCATAAAGATAGGTTTAAAGAGTTACAATATATTTACTTTCAATGATCCATTTACACATAAGAAGAAGGATAACAGAAATAACATACATTCCATTGAATTTCAAATTACAACAATCCATAAGTTACATGGCTTCAATAGAACAAATAAAGTACATAGGTTAAAATGCCAAGGTTACAAAGTTTAATGATACAATGACCACATGGTCACAAATGTACAATATTCTCGAACAAGAGCTGATACAAGAGTCATGAACCAAGAACCACTAGCGAAGTTGATCCTCGCAAGAAGGTAAGAATAAAGATATCCGATGGGAAGTGGCACTACCACCCGACCATGTGATCCCATAATGGAACCACCCCACCATGCTAGGAGATAGCAGAAGACCCTCAAGCAAGCAATAAGACAAGTACAACAGTACACATGACTCTGTAGAACTCAAGTTACTCAACTCATAAACACTAGTGACCCTAAAGAGAGAGTGTCATCACATGGCTTAAGATGGTTACCCTAGGTAGGTCTCCATAGGTCCTGGCCCCCATCCTGGGTTATCCTCGTAACCTTTCCTGAACCCCCGGCTCCATCCAAGTATCATGTGGACCTTACCAACCCTTTGTGAGGACAAGGTGGCAAGTATGCCATTCCAGGCCTTCTCACAACATCTTGAGTCTAAAGAAGCACTCAACCATGTGCGAGGTACTATATCTTAATTAACATTATAACTACCACCCCCTAATCAATTATTAGGTTATCACTTATTAATTGACTTTCGAGGGGTTATCCTACCATCCTCTTTGGGTGCGGCCCCTGCCCAAAAGCCACTCTCTCTCCTAGGACACTAATAGGAAAGGTCTCTCTATGAGAACTCTATGGTGAAACTGACAACCATATCTAATCCTAACATACCACAAGTGAAGGATTCACAGTCACTAACCCAGGATTGACCATTTGGAAACATAACACACAATGACTCACATCCACAGGGTTTAAACAATGACACCTGACTAAGGGGGTATACAACATACGACATAATGACAACTCACCAGAATTTGCAACGAAATTTAAACTTGACTGCAATTACTATTAACACAAGATCCTAAAACATGCAATCTTTTCTTAAACAGTCAAAAGCATAAAACACTTGCAATAAATTTTTTCTAGAAATTAAGAATATACATCTATATTAATATAAGGAAAACAATGAAGTCACATGTCTAATAAGGTTAATTAAAACCACATTAAAATTAGCCCCCCAAACATTATGATCATGATTAATTTACAAATAAACCCGATTAGACTATAACCATAATCTAAATTTAATGCCAATTTAAACATATATATAATAATATAATATAATTTCAATATACATATATCCATCGAATATAATATTATATAATTATATTATATTAAAATATATAAAAATAAAGATTTAATTTTAGAAATAACATTTATTTCCAATAATTATGCCAAAGCTTTTATTTTCCAAAATATATAAATAAAACAAATACCCAAAATTATATATATACGGTAGCACTGCTACCAAACGGTAGCAGGTCGCGGTAGCAGGTGCTACCATACAGTAGCACTGCTACCGTGGGGTAGCAGGCTTCCGCCTCCCCCTTCCATTTTTAAAATTTTTAAATTTTTTTTTTTTTTTTTTAAATCAATTCATAAAAAAATGAATTGACAGAGATTTAATTCTCTGTTCTTTCATAATCTAAGACAACAGAGTCAAATAAAAAGCACAACCATTTTTTTTAATTTTTTTTTCTAAAAAATTAAATTTTAATAAATGCCTGGATTGAAATACATAGATTTAAAATTTCACAAGGCCCTTAATTTATTTTTTATTTTTAAAGGAAATTCTTCAACAAAAAAATATAAGAATATCAAACTTTTACAGAGATTAAGAAAAATCAATTTTCACAAGGAATAAAATTAATTTTTCTTTTAACAAAGATTTTTAAAAAAAATCAAAATACACAGAGATTAAAATCGACGCATCTTCCATAATCTACTCTTTTCTTTACCCAAATTTCTTTTGAATCTCTTCTACTAGGAAAAACACAATATGCATAACACAGAGAAAAATTTCATGCACAAAGGAGGGTGAATCTGGCAAAATTTTGCCAGCATAACCCTCTATGATTTTCACAAAATCAAAACTAAAATATACAGGAAAGAAAATCAAATACATGAGAATCTCCACAACAAAGGTTGGAGATTCAAACAACTAAATTAATTTAATTAAAGAAAGCCAATGAACACCAGACAAAGATCCCAACTTGTGAAGCTTTCTTGGAAGATTCACTTGGATGAGCTCAGTTCTGCAATCGAGTTCCAAGCTAATCCCTCCTACTAGCAATCCTCTGGTAAATTTCTTTCTCCACAAAATATTGCCTCCAAAATAATTTTCTCTCCCAAAAATCTCCGCCTCTCCTCGTGAACTCCCAGGAATGAATAATAAAATATATTTAACCTAAATTTCTATGTTGAAAAATATCTTATTTTAAAAACATAATATTAAACTTATTAATAAAGGAATATTCTTTTCTTTCCTAATTTCCAAAAAACATAAATAGAATGAACTAGCAAAAATCAAATTTGTTTTTCTTTTCTTTTCTCATGCCAACTAATTAACTTTTTCCAAAAAGAATTTAAGGCAATAATTTAACTCTATTTTATTTTATTTTAAAACTAGAGATCAATAAATACAATTGATTTAATTAAATTCTACTAAATTTAAATACAATTATATTTTTATAATAATGCAATTGCAACTAAATTTAATTTCTTCATTTAATTAATTAAATTCATAATCACAAATGCATAATAATACATAATTTAAATATTCCAACTATGCAATGACGTTATGAACTTAAATAAATAAATCAATCCACAATTGCACGCAAACTGAGCAACCCCAAACAAAGACTTTGAAAAAAGTCAACAAGCAAAACTCGAAGACCGAACCACAGAAGGGACAACTAACTGACGACACTCACAAGAGTGCAATAGGGGTCAAATTAGGGTCAACCACTATCTCCTCCACTCCCATCAGACAAATAAGGCACGCTCAGACCTGTGAAGCCAGGTGGAGACGATACCCTGTACCTACCTGGTACTTGTACCTGCAATATCCTGCATCATCGAACCACACATGCATATATAAAAATATAGAATACACGACATACACACCGATGAAGGAGAATCACGACGTTCCCTATCTCACCGGAGTGAGTGAAGGAAAATTGTCCCTTTGCATCCAATACATTTGCAAACACACAACATATATATGACACATCGCATAGATAAAGTAAAGTGTCAGTACAATGTAATAATCCATAAATGCTACAATCAAAAGTACTGAAATACTATAAATAAAGTATGCATCCCATATCCAAATAAATCATGAAATAATGTCAATAAGTCTGAATAACACATAAAAGCAATGTATCCACTAAAAGTACACCATGGAGAAAATGAGTCTAACAAGCTCAATCGAGGAGGGGTACTACACTTTTACCACGTCAAGGAGGCAAGATGCACCAACGCCCAGTGGACTTAGGATCTTACAACTTTGATTGACAAGGTAAAAGGGAAGATTGAGAAGAGGAGAACCATGACTGCAAGTAGCAAAGTTCCCCTCACTATGAGTCATGAAAGAAAGGATACCAAAGATTACAAAGAAACACAACGTTCACTAAGTAATTCTAAGTATCAAAAATGAAAATATGAGCGGAGTGTATGCCCCCACGTTAAAGAGATCGTGCACGCCTTATCGAGAGATTTTTTTTAATGTAGAATACACCCAAGAGAGAGAGAAGAGAGGAAGCATGTTATCACAAGGATTTAGCCCCCAATCGAGGAATAAACCCAAGGATAATGAACACAAAACACGAGGTACAAGGTAGTTTCATTTTTCTCGGGGTCAGTATGCTATATGATAACTCATGTATATCATGTATGTATATGTGCATATAATAATCACCATTTCCCAAAGGACACTACCTTAGAAGAAAGGGAAGAGAGGATGTCTTTCAGGTCAACATGAAAGAGACCAATAAAAGATCTCAATGCTTTGCATCATCTCCAAGTAGACATTTAGGGGATAATAGAAGAATAGGGATACACATAGAAGAATGGTCACAAAAAAGGAAGAAAGGAGAGAGATAAGATCTTCAGTGCTAATATTGCTAATCTAGCACGACATTCGCCTCCCAATCTTGTTGACCATTATTTCAGGAAGGTGAGCAACACGCTAGAGGAGCGACATTGAGCACATCAAATGGAACTATCACAAGATCCAAACAAGGACTATGCTCATGTTGTAAGTCACTTTGTTCAATTCTAGGAGCTAGGATTAGGGTTTGTGAAAATTCAGTTGATAAATGCTTGTCCACATCAACATATTCATACTCACTATCAGAAGCATTAGGAGTTGTGTTTCCATCATGAATAAAAATTTCACCCATTTCTTCATCAAAGTTTAAAGAAATAGGAGCAAGAACATGAATAGGAGTAAAGCCATCACATGTTTTGTGCAACTTATAATTTGGAGATGTAGGTTTAACATCTTGCTTAGGATAAAATAGAATCATGTCAACTGTCAGAGTCTGAGGAGATTGAGTATTTTGAGGGATAACTTCATGAGCTCGAACACGGCGTCTTTGTCGGCATATTCTCGCACAGCTATTCTGTTGAGTCTTAGTGGAAGGTTGAGAAGGAGGAGGAACACTTGAAAAAGTAGGAATGTTTCTCTCCTTGATAGTTGAAGGTTTAGGTTGAGGTCTTTTAGGTTGAACAAGAGGAGAAGAAGGCCTCTTCTCTCGATAAGAGGAAGGAGGTGGAACTGCGCTATACAAAGGAGGAATGTTAGGTGTAGGGAGGAGACCAAGTCCATGAGTAGGTATAGGTCTAACCTTAGGAGAAATATTGTTGTTCTTTTTATGAGAAGGTATAGTCACATCCATAGGAATAGGTTGACAATCTTCCTTAGGAGGGAGATTAGTTCTATCTGTGAGGGGAAGAACCTCATCTTGAAAAATAATAGGAATGTCAAGTGTTGGGGATCTAGGTTGACTTAAGGATAAGATCATATCTTTCTTCCATTTTTTATAAGATTGAAAAAGAGCATCACTCCTTGATGGAAGAGATTGAAATTGTTTAGGACAAAAGAAATCAATTGGAACACTGAGGCTGCTTTTGGATGGACAAAATAAGCTATGGTTCACAGTTATGATTTCTCCATTATGAGGGAATTTCAAACACTTGTGGATTGGATAAGCAATAGCCTTCATGAAGATAGCCAAGGATAGCCCAACTTCACATGGAATTGCTCAGAAGAGGGTATGATAACAAAGTCAACATCCATGTATTTAGTATGAACTTCAATGTGAAGGGTGATAGAGCCAATTGTAATACAAGAGAATCCATCAAATAACTTTACAACCACATTAGAAGCATCATATATTGGTTTATGCAATCGTAAAGTGAAAAGATACTCCTCAGTGATGACATTGACCATGCAAGAGGGATCAATAAGGGCACCACGACAAGGGATATCCTTAACCTTTGCAACTATGTATAAAGGGCCATCAGGTGCTCTAATGGTCTCACTGGGGTCAAATGTAATACAAGGATCCTTAGGCGTATATTTTTTTTCTATCATATTTACCAAGTTCGGAGCCATAGAGGTGAATTCCTTATAAGAGAAAGAATTAGGCACAATCTCAATAACATTAGAGGTATGAGAAGGCAAGGGATCAGTGAAAATCTTAAGATTTTGATTAGGAGGAGCTACTATTTTATTCTCTTTATCATTCACACCTGCCAAAGATATAGTATTATTATCAATCAAATCTTGAATCTTATTTTTCAATGCGAAACATTTCTTAGTATCATGACCAGGCTGATGATAAAATTGACAAAATGAATTGCTATAAAAATAAGGGGATGAAAGTTTAGAAGGATCAACTTATTTTATAGGAGGAAGTTTGATAACATTTATTTGCAACAACTGAGACATAATACTATGCAAAGATTCATTCAAAGGAGTAAATTGTCTTTCTCTTTGGAAAAATTTAGAAATAGAAGGCACACCTATTGTAGTATTCACGTTGTTGTTGGTGATTGTATCATTGAACTTGATGAAGCTTTTTGTTGGTTTGAACTTCGCAAATGGTTGTTGAACACTCTCCCCCTTATCACTTGGAGCCATAGGAATGGATTGCTCCATTTGACTCACAACCAGTTGATAATTGTGGAGTGTTGCGCACAACTGCGGAAAGGAAGTAAACTTAGACAAAAGAAGCTTTTCCTTGATATCTTTTTGCAAATTAGAAATGAAAATTCTTTGAATATCATTATCAAGTACATGGAAAGAAATTTGAGCATACAAATGCTTATATCTACCAATGCAATCAGTCACTTTTTCTTTAACACCTTGCTTACAATGCATTAAATTAGTCAAAGTGATTTTAGGACCAATGTTGTTTTGAAATTGTTGGATGAAAGCATTTGCTAGTTGTTGAAAGGAAGTGATAGAATAAGAAGGAAAAGAGAAATACCATTGTAAACCCTTATCTCTTAGTGTTCTTGTAAACAATTTTGCAAACAATCTTTGATCATAAGCAAAATCTATACACAAGGTTTGAAATGTTTTGATATGCGGAAGAGGATCACCTTTTCCATTATAGAGTTCTAATTGAGGGACCTCAACATGTTTAGGTGGAAATAATTTAACAATATCAAGATAAAGTGGGCTTGCAACATCAAAGGTGGGCACACTAAACTTGGATTGACTCATAGAAGCAATTTTTAGTTGTAAGGAAGACACGGTTTGAGAAAGATTGTTAATTGTCACTTCGGTAGAAGAATTGATGTTAGAAATTGTTGATTGAGAAGGTGGTGTGATGTTATTGAATGAAGGAATGGATTGAGAATAATGTGGTGGGACATTATGATAAGTAGGCATAGATGATGATTGGGTAGGAAAAGGGACACTTAAAGGAGGAACAAAGTTGTTGAAGGAATTGCCCCCTTGTGTCACATTGATTGGTTGAGGAATAATAGGAATACTTATGGAAGACATAGGTAAAGATGGAGGATTAAATGAAGAAGAGGGGTTTCCCCCATGACCAATGGTTGTAGGAATGACATTTTGAGTTGATGTTGCCATGATGTTGGAGGTAAAAGTAGGAATACTAGTCATAAGAGTAGTCAAAGGAATTGAAGGATTGACTTGTGTTGAAGGTTGTGAATAACGTAGGGTTTTGGCATAACTCTTGATAAGCATGACATTAGAATCAACAATATGTAAAATGCCACGCAATATATCAATTCCATTCTTATCACTTTGAATCATGTGTTTAAGGCCTTCAATTAATGGAAGAACTTCACTATTAGGGTCTTCTTGGGACATCCATTGTTGAAAGTTATCAAATTGATTGTCCAATGTGGAAAGTTGATATATAGAGATCCTAGTTAAAGCTTCTTCTTCATCATGGGATTCATCAATGGGGTGAATAGGCACATGATTAGGATGGGAGGAATTAGCATGATCCTAATTAAAGAAGTCACCCAAATTAGGCTCCATCTCCTTAGTAATTAAACCTTGGGAGGCCTTAATTCTAATGCTTTGTCTAATAGGGATAGTATAGGTAGGACTAATAGTGGTGAAATTCATGCACTAGAGGGAAATTTTGAATTTTGAATTTTGGAACAAAGCTTACAAAATTGATTAATGCAAAATGTAAGAAAATATTGATTAAACAATTTAAACTTTGTTGGGAGAAGAGGATGACACAATTTCCAAAAATGGAAGGAAATTGGAATTTTACAATTAGGGCCAAGGGAATACCACTTAATTTTAAAATCAAAATTTTAAAAATCAGGGCATACTCAGATTAACCTCTTAATTTTAAAAAATTTCTTAAAATTTGAAATGTTGAATTTTGGAGGTATTTTCGATTCTAGAGGGATCAAAAATCGAAAAAATCAGCTAATCTTCTAGATTTAGGTTATTAAATACAGTCATAATAGTCTTCTGAAATTTTGGGAAAAAAGTTGAGGACCGTGGCGGGAATGCACATGGTCTGACCAACTTTTTTCGAAATTTTTTCAGGGATGAATATTACGATGATTTCAAAGCTAACCCCAAAAAATTGATGAATTTTACGATTTCTAGATGGGCAAAATTAAGGTTCAAATGTAAAAATAGGACCCTATTAGGGTTTTGAAGAAAAAGAGGAATTGAACTGCAAATTCAAAAAATGTCAAACTTTGATGGATAGGGACACCTTGAAAAATGTTTAGAAATTTGAATTTGAATGACATTGGTTGAATTTTGCACAAAATCCAATTAAATTGGAAAATTAGGGTTTTATGACCTAACCACTTAATTTTGAAATTTGAATTTTGGAAAAAAGGAGGGAAATTGAAAATTTGAATTGTAGAAATGAAAACAAGCCTGAGAACAATCATAAATTTGAAAATTAAATGGAAATCCAATTTTTGCACAAGTTCAAGATGATTTTTGAAAATTAGGGTTTTAACAAGTAACCGCTTAATTTTGTAAATTTGAGTTGCAAATTGAACAAGACAATGAGGAAATTGAATTTGACAAACAAAACAATTTTCAGATCTAAGATAACCACAAGCAATTTTTACAAATCACAAGTTCAAATTTAATTTTAAAAACTACGGTTTTTGATGATTTAACCACTAAGTTTGCAGAAATTTTAAACTTGCAAATAAAAAATATGCAATTTTTTTCAAAGGAAAGCATGCAAGACGTCGGGTTCACCAAAATGCAATGTCACCAAAATGTAATGGTGGGTGAAAAATGTGTGAATGAGAGATCAAGAGGAAAACTACCCTTTCCCTCCAAGGAGAGATGAGAGTTTCACTACAGATTTCCCTTCAAACACTTTTCGCACATTATATTGGAAGAGAGGAGGAAAATTCACTAGATTCAACCTGCAAAGAAGAAGATAGAATTCTGAATGAAATGGGAATGATAGGTTAATCCCCTCTTCTATTTGAAATGGAAAGGAATCGATTGAATTATGTATAAATAGTAAGTGCAAAAGTAACAAAGATCTGATTATAACTTGAGATAGGAGTATGGGATGAAGCTGTGCACCTGGATTTGGCAGGTAATATGTCGAGATGAAGTCGCCCTGCAAAATTGAGGAAAAGTTGCCCGGACCATGGCGGGAATGTACACGATCCTCCAAAAAATTTGCGAAATGAAAAGGGTTTTTTCGCCTCTTCAAATGGAGTCCAAATCCAAAAGTATAGTTGTACACCTGCAACCTACACACAGAAAAGAGAGGAAAGGGGTTGGGATTGGAGGTTTGCCTTCAGGTCAAACCCCAGTTTTGGAATTAACCAAGTAATGAAAGAAAGTACTTGCAAGTAAATGTAAATGAAAGACTAAAATGTAAATCACCTCAAGGGAGGTTGTGATAGCAATGTTGACAGAAATGCATGTGTAGAATTAAATGTTAGAATCAATCTCCTCTTCAATGGTTGAATCCTTGACTTGAATGCAACACCTAGCCTTGAAGGGAGACTTGAGAATGCTCAATTCTTGAAATGAATGCTTGAATGCTTGATCTCATGTAAACTTCCCACTCATCCAACTTATGCAAATGAGAGGATAAATGCCACTTAAGTACTTGTCAATTAGGGTTAATGAAACTGATTTTCGTCATAGGCTGACATCGGGGAAGTTTTCCCGCTCACTGCACAACCTATAATGCAAGCTCAGGAAATTGTCCTACCCCGAAATAGGGAAGGAACAGGGGCGCCATGCCCTTGTCCTGCCCCTTTCTCTAGGATAGAGTGCAAATAGGGTGGTGTGGGGGCCAAGGGAGAAGTGGATTATGAGGGTTGAGCAGTCTCTGGTCTCTGATCAAGCTAGGGGATTCGATTTCTCATGTGTGAGGACCCTAATGCGGTCAAAAATTGCTAGGGTCGCAATTTTATGACACTACATTATATAATATAATAATATATTATTATATTATATAATATATAACATATAATATAATATAATATAATAATATATTATATAATATATAATATGTAATATATAATATATTATTATATTATATTAATACGTATTATATAATTTATAATTATATTATATAATATATTATATATTACATATTATATAATATATAATTATATTATATAATATATTATATATTACATATTATATAATATATAAATTATTTGAGGGATGACCCTTTGGTGAAATGGTGGGGCTTCTTGCCTGTAGTGCCTACAACCTAGGTTCAAACCCCATGGGTTCGTCTCTACCGTGTTGACAATGGAGCATGTTTGTCCATGGGAGAACCTTGGAGAAATGGTGGGGCTTCTTGCCTATAGAGCCTACATCCTTGGTTCAAACCATACAATTTTTAACCCGTTAATGGGTCTCGGAGGGTTAATCCCCTTTCAGAATCAGCAAAAGAAGAGGTCAAATGGGAACCACCAACTAAGGAGTGGATTAAAATAAACTTCGACGGGGCTTCTAGGGGAAACCCGAGAATCTCAAGAGTGGGAGTAGTCGCAAGAAATGATAAAGGGGTTATCCTATTCAAGGGGGCTCGACGACTACAGAATAGGACAAATAACGAAGCTAAAGCACAGGTGGCACTAATGGCCACGAAATTGGCCATAAACATGAAAGTATCAAAATTGCACCTGGAAGGGGATTCCCAAGTGGTTATCAATGCAATAGCGAAGGGTAACACCCCATCATGGAAATTATCTCATTGGGTGGAGATAATACAAGAAAAACTCAATTCCTTTAAGGATTTTTGGGTCTCCCATGTCAAGCGAGGTGCCAATGCAGTGGCGGACCTCCTCTCCAATATTGGATGTGACATGACATGCCAAATGGCCAAGTGGTGGAAGGGAAATGATAGTGTAGACACCTAAAAATGGTTAACGCTTGCGAGGTCATACTTTAACATTTGCGCATTGCCTCATTTTAGGTTTTTGCGTCGCATTAACATTTCTCCTATGTCACGCACTTGGTCTTTATCATTTGCGAGCATCGAGTCATTCTTCTACATTCTTCATTCATCTCGCATTTGAATTTGGTCTTGTCGATACCAACCTTCAGTCATGATTTTGGTCGATCTTTGTCCTTGTCAATCTTGTCATATTGCGATCGATTCGTCATCGATCCTTGTCCTTCTCAATCGTGTCAATTTGGATCAATTTGTCATTGTTCCTCGTCAATTGGTGCATTTTCTCAATCAAATCATTTGTCACATTGGTCATTTATCAGTCCAAAATCAAATCAAATCGAGTCAATTATTTTTCAAGACCTAATTCGCCTTCTAGGGTTTCATGATTTAGTCATTTAACCTTGCTTATCATTTTCTCCTTTAGGATTAATAAATTACTTATTTATCCTAAGTCTTCTCATTACAATTAAATGTTCATTTAATTGGCTAATTATTCCTCCTTGTAAATTAATTAATAAATGACAAATTATTAATTAATTTACCTAATTTCTAATTTTCATCAATTTCCTAATTTCTAATTTCCTATTTTCATTATTCTCTAATTTCCTAATTTCTTAATTCTTAAATTCAATTTTCTCCTTTTTCTTTCCTAAATTTATGGAAATGACATAGAAATTTGTCATAAATTGTCATAAATTCTTGACATAGAAATTTGTCATAGAATTTGTCATAAATTGTCATAAATTCTTGACATAGCAATTTGTCATAATTTTGCTATTCTTGATTTGAATTTCTATTCGAATCACTATCATGCTAATTTGTTCATTTCTCCAATTATTCTATAAATTGGATGATTTTCTTCAATCAAATCCTTCGAATCCTTAATTCCGAATTTCTATCAAACTACCGAACTTTCGTTTCTAGTACTCTTGAGCTTTTTGCTTTCAATTGTGAGAGCACTTGTAGGTGAGATCCACAAACCCATTGAAGAGGAAAGAACAACAATGGAGCCGCATGGAAGAAGCATATGGTTTGCATGATATTTTCTTTTAAATGCTTTGTTTTCATACCTCCATTGAATGTGCTTTGGAATTAGGTTCATTTCAATGAGTATTCTTATGATTGAGCTATCATGTCTTGTGTTTTGATTGATTTACTTATCTTGTGATGATTCCTAATTTCGATGCTACATTAACTGGTGAATCCGACGTGAATACTAACCTTCTAACCATCTTACTGTGTTTTGGAGTGCTTCTAAGTTGATTTGCAGGTCAAAAACTCAAAAACAGGGCCGTGCAGGGTATTCTGGAGACTTCTGCGCCTGTGTGAAGCATTCTGCGCCTGTGTTGAAGCATCTTGCACTTGTGTTGAAGACTTCTACGCTTGTGTTTGACATCCTGCGCTTGTGTCCTAACTTCTGCGCCTGTGTGAAGTCCAGAACAGAGGTGAAAAATGCAGTTTTTACTTGAAAAATTTTATACGTTTTAGTAAATTGCAATTTTGAGGGTCTTCGGTGCATTTGTGGACAAATATGGTGCCTAGAAACATGATGAGATATCATTGATGTTTCCAAAATTTGTTTCTAGATTATTTGAATACCTTTCCAATGCATCAAACGGTTTGTAATTCGGAGCTAGGATGAGAAAGTTATGCCTTCTCAAAGTGGACTGAAATTTTATATTTAGTTTTCATAAATCAGATCATCTGTGCTGTGGATTTTGGTACTAATTATTTGTGCAAGATCTTGGCATACGCATGACAAAGACTACAAATCAAACTACTAACATGTGTTATGCAGATTCGATGGTCAAAGACAACAAATCAAACTTCTGACATGTGTTTTGCAGGTTGCCTTGGAGAAACAACCAAATTGTGTGTTTGAGATTTTTAATTAGGCACTTAGTGATTTATAAATAGGTGGAAATGAACCTTTGTTTGCTTTGTTTGTTAAGTATGACATTGGAGTAGGAGAGTATGCTCTCATCCTTCATAGGGTGATCAGAAATCCAGATCTTCGGTACCATACTTGTGTTGTTGATTGTTTGTCACCCTTAGAGGGCCTGCCTTCCCGACCACTTTGCTTTAGCAAGCAAGTGATAATCGTGAGAAGGGGACGACCCAAAGTGAGTACGGCTAGAATTCCTTGGCATTCTAACTCACTATAAAAAAATACCCGATGAGCGAAAGCTTTGAAGGAAGTGTTACGTGGGAATTGCAGTTACTTGGGAAGTGATGACCCTTGAACTCTTTCTCATATCAACATCTAAGTAGGGCCTCTTGGTCTAAATCGCGCTTGCGTGACTACATTTGTTTGGTATCTTGATGGGCTTAATGTCTAAATCATGCTTGCATGACATCAAGGAGTAATGCTTAACAGAAATCCTTACTACATACCTTGTTTTTAGAGGCCAAAAACCCTTCTAGTTGCTTGAGAAGGACAAATTCGGATACTTGGAAGAGATACTAAGTTCGCCATGGGGAGATTCCATGGGGACTGATGCTTGGCTGCCCTGAGAAGTGAGTGCCGTGGAGGGGAGCCCGTGGGGTCAAGCATCTATGTATTCTCCTTGAATCCCATAATGAGTCTACCTCTCAAGTACCTAATGTCTTTGCCTACCATAAGGAATGTGGAAATGAGCATGATTGCCTTGAGTCTAAGTTGCAATATCTTGTATTCTTTGATTGTCAAAAGTTGAATCCCATTTCAAAAGAAAAACACATTGATCAAAACAAGATTAAACACAAGAGACATTCATCCAACAAACATTCAACAAGATTCAAAGATCATCTTCCTAAAACATGGTTGTCAAACATTTGTCAAAATCTTGTCTCAACATTCATGTCACTTACATTTAGGTTCATCCTAGGTTTGCATTTTGTAAGATCATTGCCAAGGTTAGGTTTCACCTAAGTCATACTCCTTTGCATATCAATAAGGGTCATCCACTTGCATATGTCCTCTTGCATTAAAGTCATACCATTGTCATACATTCATATTTCCATACCCTAAGTCTCTTCATTAAGCCTAAGTCATTGTCATATCATATTAAGATCATTTGCATATTAATTATCCTTTTGCATATAGTGTCAAACCTAGATCTTGTCATACTTGAGTAATCCAAATCTTTGATAAACCCTAAGTCATTGTTGGGAAGTCTAGACATTATCAAACTTTTGTCCTTTTGTCATCAATATCATTTCGTCAAACCTAGCTTAGTATCCAAGCATATAGGGGAGACATTGTCATCTTGTCCTTTGCCATTTAAGTCCTTTTGTCCTTTGAGGTCTAGACATCATTCCAATATCCTAAGGGTCTCTCTTAGATTTGCATTCCAAAAGTTTGTCAAAATCTTCAAAAACAACCAAAAACATAGATTGCATTTTCATCTATTTAGTTTGCATTTAGTTGCATATCATATATTATCCTTGAAAAATTCCAAAAATATTGCATTTGCATAGTGACATGTCTATTGAAACAAGGTTCCAAGCACCAATGATGCAACAAAGTTTGACATATCAACCGACAATGCAATCAAATTTTAATCCAAGGCAATCACAATTATATCCAACCCAACAACAAGGCAATATTGGTCAAACTTATCATGATGATTTAAATGTCCAAATACAAAAACTAGAGGAGAAACTAGCTCAAGAAAAGGAGATATTGGAGCAAAAAGTGATAAACAGTGAGAAGATAAGATCTCAAATGTCCAAAATGTTTCAAAAATTTCCAGGTCAAAATCCAAATTTTGAGCCAATTAATGTAAGATCTCTTCTTGAACGATCAGACATACCAGCTCTCCTCTCCCAAATAGAGATGATGAAACAATTACAAAAAAGGAGACAACATCAATTTCAACATTATGTGCCTCCACAACAAGAACAAGGTGTTTACTATCAATCAGATTGTCAACCATCACAACCAATTGTTCAACATATGCAACCAACACAATCAATGGTTCAATTTCAACAATATGTCCAACCAACTATACAATGTCAACAAATGGTTCAACCAATGGTGGAATATCAATGTCAACAACCACAATCACCAATTCAAAAACAAAACTTGCAACATGCACCAAGCCGAATTTTGAACATGTCAAACCAAAATGATCAACATCTAGTTCAATATCAGAAAATGACATCAAATCAAAAACAAGTTCAAGTTCAATCAACATATCAATGTCAACAACTGCCACAAAACATTCAAAAACAAAGGTTGCAACACACACCAACCCAAGTTTCAAACATGTCAAACCAATCTGATCAACATCAAGTCCAATATCAAAACATGACATCAAATCAAAAACAAGTTCAAATTCCAAGTCCAATTATGTCAAAACCTCGAAA
Source organism: Cryptomeria japonica (assembly GCF_030272615.1). Lineage (NCBI taxonomy): Eukaryota > Viridiplantae > Streptophyta > Pinopsida > Cupressales > Cupressaceae > Cryptomeria > Cryptomeria japonica. The sequence goes on along the minus strand of NC_081413.1, from coordinate 506,428,889 downwards.
GAAAGGTGGCCTTATTGCAATGCTCTTAAGGAAACGACTAAGTGAGTCTTTTGAGGAAGATAAAGATAATACACTTATGTCTAGCAATGCCTCATCCCCCCGCAAGAAAATTGACTCTCCAGTGGCATCTATCCCTACACCTTTAAAAGTTTCACAAGAACCTTCCATATTGTCCTCATTAAACAATACACCCAAGGCTGCAATTATCCAAGAGCTATCCATAATTGATTGCCAAGATAATCCAATTCATGATGCACATCCTTGCCATGTTTCAGAGATACAAGACCCAATGCCACCATACACTTTATTGCCATTACCTGTTTTAGAGGACCCCATTCGAAGTCCCTCTTCCTCATGTTCAAGCATTGATTCCTTGCTAGAACCCATCACAAATGTTCAAAGTGCATTTCCTTCATGCCAAAGCATTGATTCCTTGTCAGAATCCTCCATGCATATCCAAAGTCCAACCTCATGTCAAGAGGATAATTTAGAGCATGAAGATATGTGTCCTAAAGAAGATGAAGATCAAGATCCTGAAACCTTATCATCCCATCCAATTGTTGACCAGGACCCCATCTTCCTAGAAACTCATGATGATTCTCCTATTCTTGTCCATCCTATCCAAAGTCCTATTGACATTCCACTCCCCGAGCAAGATCAAGATATCTTAGTCCATCAAATCCCAAACGATCCCCTTCCATTTCATGAACACAATGTCCTTTCAAATCCCATTGACATTCCACTTCCTGAGAAAGATCAAGATATCCTTTCCATCCTTTCTGATGATCCCATTAAAAGTCAAGAGAAAAGCACCTTTAAAGAGGATTCCAATGATCTTCCTCCTTGTCAAGATCAAATCATTCTGTCAGATCCTCCACAAGATCCACTTGTTCCTCCATCTCCATGTCCTAATCCCGCATATCCACTCCAAGGTCTCAGTTCTTTTGATGATCCCGTTATTCCCCCCATTCTATCTCTTGAAGAGCCTGTCATTGAGCCATGTCCACTACACACTCCTAGTCCCCCTCATGATCCCGATACCCCTCATGATTCTAACGTGTCAGTGCAAGATGTTCATGAACCCTCGACATGCATAATGGGTTCTTCCACTTTGGTGAAATCCAATCCACTTCAAGATCTCATTATTTCTCTCATATCACATCCACCTCATAATGAACTCGCGTCTTCTACCCAAAGAAAAGAGTATCCTACAAGTAAAGATATTGATAAAGGCAAAGGGGTAGATCTCCATAAGCAAGCATCCCTTCATGTTAAAGAAGATCTTAATGGTCATGGCTACAAAGCTCACACTCAAGGCGTTGGTATCCCTTCAAAGTCAAAATCCAAATGTCCACCTTCCCCATCATCGCTTCCATCCATTCTAGGTCCCTATATCCCTCCATCTCCTATGCAACATCACCAAAGACACACATCTTGGAGAACCTTCCATCCATCCCACAGGCCTCCATATCATTCCCATCCACATCAACATTCATTCCCTCTTCCAAGCAATTTGGATGCCAAGCATAAAAGTCATAAGTCTAGAAATCCACGTGTATTCAAAGATCAACATGTCCAATATAATCGACATGTCAAAACAAAGAACAATATGATCTATAAAGGAAAAAATATATCCAAAAGGCCACAAAGGCCCACTGAGAAAAATAAAGCAAAGTCAAAGTCTATATGGGTTCCTAAATCCCTTGTGCAAGCAATGCACTCCAAGGAACCACAAAAGCATGAAAAATCAAAAACCATGTGGATCCCTAAGCGGCTCCTTGAAGCACAAAAGCCTAAAGAAACGTCAAAATTGGCATCTACAATTGCTATTCATCCATCCAAACCTTCCAAGTCTATTCCTCCATCACCTTCTTCATCCGTTTTGGGCCCTTATGTCCCAAAATCCCTAGCTATTCCTTCATCAAAATCTCACAATCTGAGATCCATCTTTCCTCCATCAGTCCATCACCCCTTAAGGTGTGTGCCAATGTTGATCTTGCCTTCATTTCCATCCACTGAAGCCCAATTCTTCCAATACCCTATCCATTATCCAATGCATATTTTCCATCCTTCCATCCCTCTCGTCCAATCCTTTGCATAAATCCTTGCCTTAGTTTCATCTCATTTTCCATGTCCTTATCCTATCAACGTCTTTGAGCATACTTTTAAAGGTCATGGTCCATTCTTTTCAAGGCTACTATCCAAATAAAAAGACGCTTGAGTCCTTCTTCCATCCCCTATCATGTGTCCATCTTCTATTGAAAAAGTCAAAATACAAACAAAGCAAAAAATCAAAAAGCAAAAAAACAAAAAAAGAAAAAAAAGTGAAAGAAAAAAAAAAAAAAAAAAAAGACAAAGGAGAAAAAAGTAAAGAAAAATAATTCATCCACTGGTGAAAACCTGGCAAACAGGCGTCATGCGTAATTTATGAACTTCTTGCACACCACACTTGGGGGCAGATCTCTTCCTTCATATCCTATGGCCCTTCATTATCCTATCATACCATGTCATATTCCTCCATTGTCCTATCATCCCTTATGTCCAGTTTCCTCTTTCCACCTTTGATCTTGACAAGGCTGAGAATAATCATGAGCATCACACATCTTGTTTGCAGCTTTTAGTCCATCATAGCTTTTGGTCATTTATCCATTTGCTTATTTCAACCTTTCATCCATATTCCCTATCTTATTGCGATTTTCTGCCACTATCCCTTAGCCTACCCCGACCCTCAGTCCATGTCCTTTATCCATTCTTGGTCTTGCTTATCCTATCCATCTCTTATCACTATCCATACACTCTTTTTCATTCCTTGATCTTGATCTGACATAAGGACGCAAAATTTAAACATGGTTTCAAAAACCTCTTGACATGTCCATCATGCCATGTTCCTGCTTTACATTGTCATATCTAGTCTCTTGTCCCATCATGCAATAGCTCTTGGAAATTGCATCTACATTGTCTCCATAATAAAAGGCCTTTGTCTTCCCTCTATCCACCATCATTTCAGCAAGCCTATTTATTCACCTGTCATATTCCTTGCTTTGCTAGACACTGGGGGCAAAATCATAAAAATTGAAAAATGTCCTGAAAAAATCATAAAAAAAAATCCAAAAAATGTCCTGAAATAATTCATAAAAAATTGAATAATGTCCTGAAATAATCCAAAAAAAAAATCAAATAATGTCCTGAAATAATCCAAAAAAAATCGAATAAAGTCCTCAAAAAATCTCTAAAAATCATATAAAGTCCTGAAAAAAAAATGAACACAAAAAAATTATAAAACACTCCAAAAACCAAAAACATGCATTTTTGCAATAAAGTATTCCCTTTATGCATCGACAGATCGTTGAGCATTCATCCAACGACACTTGCCATCCAACATTGTGCTTTAATGAAATCATGCATTAACAGATGAACCTTTTCAATCAACTCAACCATTCAAACTGATCCAAATTGTCTTATCAATCGAATATCAACATCAAAATCATTTGTCCTTGTTACTGCTATCATGGGTCTTATACAGGGTGTGGTATACTCGAAACCAGGCCGTGTCCTGTCTTAGACGGGGTACCACATTTCCTGAAACCAGACAGCATGATCGTCCTATCAGCACGTTCAACTTTTGACAATAAAGATCAAGATGTTTGTTTGATTTGCTTGAATTTGTGAGTCTTATCTTCTTATTGATTTATCTTTGGCTTCGATCATGTTCCTATGTTGCTCGATGATGTCACTGAGTGATTTAGAGTGACCGGGATGGCTCATGGTCTCTTTCTTTGATTGTGATTGTCGTTTGTCTATGTTGTGTCTGTCTTTCGCAAATCGGGTTACATTTCAGCTCTGGCCTTCAATGCCATGATGCTACGCATCCATTTTGCTAAATAAAAATAAAGGTTCTCACCTACAAAGTGCATTACTGAAAGCAAGTTTTCATCATCTCTCACTGTCTTCTGTCTAATTTCTTCTTCCTAACATTTCTTCCGTCAGTCTTGACAGTCCGTTCGATCCTATCATTCTTATCGATCAATTGGCCTATTTTCTGCATGTTTCCGGCCAATTCCTCAAGGGGGCATGCATATATCATTGTTATTGTCTGGGGCATTTTCATATGTCATTGTCAGCGTCCAGGGCATTTTCATTATTATTATTTGAAACAACGCTTAAAATCGCATTGTCTCAAAGAGGGGCAAAATGTAGACACCTAAAAATGGTTAACGCTTACGAGGTCATACTTTAACATTTGCGCATTGCCTCATTTTAGGTTTTTGCGTCGCATTAACATTTCTCCTATGTCACGCACTTGGTCTTTATCATTTGCGAGCATCGAGTCATTCTTCTACATTCTTCATTCATCTCGCATTCGAATTTGGTCTTGTCGATACCAACCTTCAGTCGTGATTTTGGTCGATCTTTGTCCTTGTCAATCTTGTCATATTGCGATCGATTTGTCATCGATCCTTGTCCTTCTCAATCGTGTCAATTTGGATCAATTTGTCATTGTTCCTCGTCAATTGGTGCATTTTCTCAATCAAATCATTTGTCACATTGGTCATTTATCAGTCCAAAATCAAATCAAATCGAGTCAATTATTTTTCAAGACCTAATTCGCCTTCTAGGGTTTCATGATTTAGTCATTTAACCTTGCTTATCATTTTCTCCTTTAGGATTAATAAATTACTTATTTATCCTAAGTCTTCTCATTACAATTAAATGTTCATTTAATTGGCTAATTATTCCTCCTTGTAAATTAATTAATAAATGACAAATTATTAATTAATTTACCTAATTTCTAATTTTCGTCAATTTCCTAATTTCTAATTTCCTATTTTCATTATTCTCTAATTTCCTAATTTCTTAATTCTTAAATTCAATTTTCTCCTTTTTCTTTCCTAAATTTATGGAAATGACATAGAAATTTGTCATAAATTCTTGACATAGAAATTTGTCATAGAATTTGTCATAAATTGTCATAAATTCTTGACATAGCAATTTGTCATAGATTTGTCATAATTTTGCTATTCTTGATTTGAATTTCTATTCGAATCACTATCATGCTAATTTGTTCATTTCTCCAATTCTTCTATAAATTGGATGATTTTCTTCAATCAAATCCTTCGAATCCTTAATCCCGAATTTCTATCAAACTACCGAACTTTCGTTTCTAGTACTCTTGAGCTTTTTGCTTTCAATTGTGTGAGCACTTGTAGGTGAGATCCACAAACCCATTGAAGAGGAAAGAACAACAATGGAGCCGCATGGAAGAAGCATATGGTTTGCATGATATTTTCTTTTAAATGCTTTGTTTTCATACCTCCATTGAATGTTCTTTGGAATTAGGTTCATTTCAATGAGTATTCTTATGATTGAGCTATCATGTCTTGTGTTTTGATTGATTTACTTATCTTGTGATGATTCCTAATTTCGATGCTACAGATAGAGTGTGGAAGTGGAATTAATGCAGTTCGAGAAGCACAAAAACCAGTAAGCACGCAAGACAACTCATAAGGATGATTACTCACTATCACAGGCATCGTAATTAATGTGGCAGTTCAAAAGCACAGAGTATTTGTTCGAGACAATGGCGGTGGGCAGTAAATCTACCGTGAAATCTCTTTCCATTAATATCACAGATTATGTATTTATGTCTCGTTGCAAACAATGGTAGATTTATAACTATTTTTTATTTATGAGCAATGTATTAGTCAAAAAATGGATTAATGAAGGTTTGTTGTGTCTTTGCAGTTTAGTTTTTTGGAATTAACAGGGTTTGAGCAGGTTCAATGGAGGCTAACTTCACTCTCAGAACATAGAAGAAACTGGTCCCTTTTCTGGGAACGGTGTCGGACAAATTAATGCAAGGCCTTTTTAAATACAAGGAAGATAAGTTGTGGAGTGCAGGACGACTAATGCTGGGGGAGGAATTGGTGCATATCCATTTCAAGTACTAGACAAACATGGAGGTCTACTCTTTGATAATGGCTTGGGTTTGCGAATTTAAACCCGAAGTGGAGAAAGTCAAACTTACAATGAAAAAGCTTATTGACGGGGATTACTTGATCAATCTTGATTCCATCTTGGAATGGGTGATCCCTCAAACCGGAATTCGCATCCGGGAAGGAGAGGCAGAGGAGGAGATACTACCGTTTGTCAAAGGACCAGAGAATCGGTTAAAGGAGCAATGCAGGGAACGAGCTCGCATAGGCTGGGAAGCCATGAAGCTCTGTGTCAAGTTGATACGAACAGATGAGGTACTAAAGGCACTCAAGGTGGTGGCGCACATGGAGGTGGGAAGAGAGCTCCGTGACTGGTTCGAGGAGGGGAGAGCGGTCTAGATCCTAGCAAGCCTTGAAGGTGACCTAGACTTTGGGAACTTGGACTGCATTCTGAAGATGAAGACTGAAGCAGCCAAAGGGAAAGCTTTGGCAGATATTGATGATGAGGAGGTGAAGAAGCCAAACCAAAGCAATTCAGATTGAGCGATCACGGAGCCAAAAATCTATTTTTTGCTTTCTGCTTATATGGTTTTAAAAAAAAAAACAATATTTATGGATGACTATAATATTTCATGCATTAATGCACAGTGTTGTTTTTACTTCTATTTCCGTTTTAGTTGGAACTCTGCACAGTAGGTTTGAACTGCAATTTTTGGGCTGATGTTGAAATCTGAATGGCCCAGGAAGAATGTAGCTAATTTTTTGAAAATCAATCTATCAAAATTACCGATCAAAAAAATTATATATATATATAAATTATTTTTTAATTTAAAATTACCTAGATAAAAATCAGATATATCGGATATCCAATTTGCCTATGTGTTTACCATGCCAAGGTGTACTGACACCTAGGCTAAGCAAAAAGTCAACATGGATTTTCGCATTTTTAGGCTAGTGGAAAAAGCTATTTTTTCACATCGCCACTTTTTAGCCCCCCATGATCCTGCACTAACCCACATACATATGTACATACAAACATACATGCATATGTAAATACATACATACATTTCATTGATTTAAAAAACTCTTTAGATTATAATATTGATACAATATTTTTATAATCCTGATTGCCCATAGACACATCAATCAAAAGCAATTGTTTTTTATGGTTGTTTGATGGTTATGTTACATGGTTATGGTTTCCCAGCTGCTTGATATGTTGATTGTTTCAGCTGCTCATTCTTATTGGCTATTTTGATAGATATTGATTGTTTCAGTTGCTCATTCTTAGTTTTAATATGGATATCATACTGTTGTTTTTAATGTTTATGTGATAAAAATGAGTTGCTTGTCAACTAATTTTGTAATGGTTGTGATCTCCTTTTGACAAACTATTAAGTGTCTTTCTATGTATTCATCTTTTTTCTAATTTTTAATTAAAAAAAAATTATTTGATCTCACTACCAAATAAAAAATATAAAAAAGTAAAATTAAATCAAAGAGAATGGGAAATGTCTATGGAGTCCACACATTCTACTGAATAGAAATATATTTTAAATATTAATTAAATTGAAAATAAAAAACAATTGTCTTGTAATTTTTTATTTTTTATTTTTTGGCAAAAGTGGCAAGCCATTGATATATATATTGATAAGAAAATTGATTCAAGAGCTCAATAGGGAAAGAATCAGGAAGAAAACCCTATATCCTTGCTCATATACAATGAAAAAGAGGAAAAGAGGCTATGAGAAGAAGCCCCCCAAATCCAGAGAGATAGATAGGGTATGCCCATAGAATGAGCCTCTTAGGGGCCAAAATTAGAGTAACAGGTCAGGACCAGACCGAAAGAAACCATAAAAAACCGACCCCCACAACCGGTTGCCATGGAGACTGAAAGCGGAAATCTATTTGTCAGAACACTGAAGGGCTGTCATGACCGGTTTCCGGTTATGTTGTACCAGTACTTTGATACCAGTTTGTTGTCCTCATGACCGGTTCATAAAAAGAAAAGCCTCCAATACCGGTGCTAGTCGACAAGCTAAGAAGATGACTCCTCTACCGGTTCTGATGTACTAGTGGAAATAAATGCAAGAGCCAACACTGGAAAGCAAGGGGCAGTTAATTTTTTTTTGGGTCATATTGGTTGCCGTTCGATTTTCCACCCGTCAAAAAGGAGCATATTCTGAGTAGAAAAAAACAAAACCAAAATAAATTTACTTGTCCATGGTGGCGTCTTCCTGGGTCTGAATTATAGGGGCATCGAAGGTGGGCAAAAAGGAGGTAGTCCATCCCATGGTTTAATCCTACACCGGTACATTGAGGTCTGGAACCCTATCTGTAGCCTATCCCCTTTCCACAGGTTGTGAAATTGGCAAACAGGGGTCAACATTTTCTATTTCCAGGATCTCCATTAGGGCCCCAACTTTAATTTTGACTATGTGCACAATGTGGTCATCCAATTGTCTACCGAATTGATGTAGGCGGTTCTTCACATGGCAGAAGTTTTTTCGTTTGAGGGCATGTTTTATTCGGTCATAGAGTACCATGTAAGCATGGCTAGATTGAATGAAGTGGCATGGAAAAAGGCCCCCAAGGAGAGTCAATCCCTGCCATAGATTATATTTTGCCAGGGCTTCATGGAACGAGGCCAGGGCAAGCACATCTTGTCTTACCAACTTGAAGAACACTAATTCAAGTAGAGGAATAGATTGCAAGAGGTCCAAAGCATTTGACAGAAAGGAATTGAGAAGTTGATAGGGATATAGAATCCTTTTGGCTTGAGGGGATAACATCTCCTCACTGATGGATTCTTTGACAAATCTTCTCAATTATGGATTGTGTAGAAGAAAAAGTTGGTCGAGGTCCCTGTCATTGATGTGTCCATGAAGAGCCACCAAAGGTTCTGAAATTTGCACTAAAACCTGGTCGTTCCATGGCATATACTTGCAGTGTATTTGCTTGCATCCTCCGGAAGAGCCGTTCTCCATATTGCAGAACACTGAGATACTTCAAGGATTTAAATTTTTGAAAATTTCCGCTGAGAGCTATGTGTATAAGAGTAGGTTGGTTCCATTTATAAACAAAAATTACCATCTCAAAGTGCAATAAATGATCAGACTTTAGGATCATGTTTGCAATTCTTGCATTAATTTTGTGACCGTAGTGTAGTCGAGGGGATGTGTGAGAGGCCTAAGTCTGTTTTGCCCCATGTGAAGTGACATTATGAAAATCCCCGGGTACTTCACACTAAAGGTCCATACATACCATCTACAGAATACATTTAAAAGCATAAATGCAAGTGTCATGTCAACCTTCTTGTTCGCAGGCACCCGTTAAATTCTTACATGTGAGTATTTAATAGGAAGTAGCTTGTGATAAGATTGTTTTACTTTCCTTTTGTACTAATTTGATCAATTTGGGAAAAGAAGACAGTTTAGTAGGAATTGCGATCGACTCCATTGAAATGCCATCATAGCCCATATTTGCTAACATGTCAGCAACGAAGTTGCCCTCTCTTAGTGTGTGACTGACAATGTAGTTCGAGAAAGTGTTGAGAAGATCCAAGGTGTGCTTCAGAACATGAGATAGTTGCCAGGTCTTAGATCTTTTTGAGGTAATTGAGTTGATAATAACTAATGAATCACCTTCTATGTGTATATTAGAGAAGCCACACTTCCTTGCTAACACCAGACCAGCTAGTAAGGCATTTGCCTTCGCCAAGTTATTCGTACCTAGAGGGATGGGTGAAGCTAGGAAAGCACACATTTTGCCAAATTGATCTCGAATGCAAAATCCAATTCCCGACTTCCCTGGGTTTCCATAGGAAGAGTCGTCGAAGTTGATCTTAAAGAAAGTAGGTGCCGGGGGTACCCATTTTATGGGCGACCCGTCTCTCACATGAACTGAGGACCAGTTCGGGGGAATCCCTATTGGCAAAATAATATCATGCCATAATTTTGCAATTGCCTTATCCCACCGGGTAAATGACTGGATGTCCTTGGAATCAGTGAGAGAAGAATTTATGATTTCTGCAATCAAATTTTCCAATTTGATCAAAACTTGTTCCAAAGAAGAGGATGTTTTTCTGAAGATTCTTTTGTTCCTCTCCCACCAAATGGCCCAAATAATGTGAGCAGGAGCACATTTCAAATGCATAAGAAGGTTGATGTAGAAAATAAAAGAGGCCAAGAGTTAAACATATCCCACAGTGATTTTGGAAAGGGCAACATAACTTGGAGTTTATTCATGATGAAGAACCAACATTGGGAGGCAAAGGAGCAGTGTAGAAATAAATGATCAACTGATTCTTCCTCTAAGTTACAAAATACACAATTAAAAGTTTGTGCAATGCCTAGTTTTACTAATCTCTCTGCTGTTAGGATTATTTTGTTCAACGTTAGCCATGCAAAACAACCTGCTTTTGGTAAAACAATGTCATTCCAACAGAAAGAGTATGCCCGGCTACTTACCTTGCTGCTGCAACCCTGCTGTAGGGCATTGTAACCTTCTTTAATTGAATTTTGCCCTAATTTTGAAGCTGCCAAAAATAACACATCATCTCTGTTAGACATGATAACTATCCTATTCAATAAAATATTGGCCAATGAGGAAGATTGTTGGATGGATATTGGGAGAAGAGTGGGATCTTTCCAGATTGTTTTCTCTGAAAATATTTCTACAACAGACACATAGTCACTCAATTTTGTACCCCAATGAGATATAGTTGTATTCATAATGTCTTCCATGTTATCCAATTGAGCAATAGGGGGATGCCCACACCATGAGTCTGTCCAGAAGTTAGCACTGAGACCATTATTGATTTCCCATGAAACATACTGAGATATTAGATTTCTTGAATCCATCATAAAATTACAAATAGCAGACCCTTTTGGAGGGTCTAGAATTGTCAACACTCTTGATGGTTGAGTGTTATCCAAATATTTAGCTTGCATAATCTGGCACCATTTGGAGACAGGGTTAGTGTACATTTTCCAAATCAGTTTCCCTCCAAAGGCCTTGTTGTGATGCTTCAAATTGTGAAGTCCCACTCCCCCTTGGGATTTTTAGCATGACATATTTTCCAGAGAGGTTAAGGGGATTTTCCTTTCATTTGTCATATTACTATTCCATATAAAATCTCTAATGAGTTTTTGCAATTGTTGGATGACAGATGAGGGAGATTTAAGGACAGACATGTAATAGTTTGGTATTGATGTTAGCACTGACTTGATAAGAAGGATTCTACATGATAGTGAAAGCCACCTTACTTTCCAAGTTGATATTCATGCCTGGAATCTACCAATGACAACAGACCAATAAGATGGTTTGTTTGATCCCATAAAAAAGGGGATGCCAAGGTAGGAAGATGGCAATTGGTCCATTGAGAAGCCCAAAGTCTTGCATATTCTTAGTGACAAGATTGAAGGTGTGTTTAAAATGAAAATCTTAGACTTGGCAACATTAATTTTCTGACCCGAAGTAGAAGAATAGATATCCAGTGTTTGGTTGATGAGCTTGGCTTCTTGGTTGATGAGCTTGGCTTCTTTTAGAGAAGACTTGTCAAATAACAATGTATCCTCAGCAAAAAGAGAGTGAATTACTATTATTGAAGTACCTGGAAGAGTGACACCAAGCCAAAGCCCTTTTGAAGATTGAAAATTGATGTATCTACTCAAGGCATATGTCATGAGAATGAAGAGAAAAGATGACAAAGGGTCGCCTTGTCTTATTCCCTGTGTACCCTAAAAAAACCCTAAGGGATGACCATTTATTAGAATAGAAAAATGTGTGCCTGAGATGCAGGTTCTGATCCATTTGCACCATTTTTCTGAGAATTCAAATGTTGATAATACTTTAAAAACAAAATCCCACTTAACCCGGTTGTATGCCTTCATCATGTCAAGTTTGATAACAAAATTTTCTTGTTGGCTTTCATGGATAGAGTGTAAAACCTCATTCACTACTAGGGCTCCTTCCATAGTCTCCCTACCAGGGACAAAACCCCCTTGTTCTTGCTAGATGATCTTAGGTAGAAGGTAGTGCATTCTAAGGTAAATGGCCTTAGTTACAATCTTATATATTGTGTTACAAAGAGAAATAGGTCTGAACTCTGTGAATGATGATGGGGAAGGGGTTTTTGGGATGAGAACAATATTTTTTGCATTAAAACTTTTTAGCATTGCTCCCCTTTTCCTAGATTCTTCCATTACCTCTAAGAGGTCAAAACCAATCACATCCCAACACTTTTGAAAAAAGAGGGTGGTGAACCCATCCAGACCTAGGGCTTTATCTAGGGAAAGGGAAAATACCACTTTGTGGACTTCCTCCATAGTGAAGGGGGCCAGTAGGGCTCTGTTATCCTAGTCGGAGATCAGAGGTGGGATAGATAGTAGTAGAAGCTCAACATTATCCTTCCAAAAAGGATCTAAATTAGAAGGTGGGGGGGCTAGAAGATTCTTAAAAAACATTAATCAATACCCTTGAGTCCTCATGCTTGATTGAGAATATAACATTGGATGCTTTTCTTTGTTTTGTAGAAGCATGAAAGAATTTTGTGTTCTTATCTCCCTGCTTCAGCCAGACCTCTCTTGATTTCTGTATCCAATATTCATCTTCTCTCTTATAGACTTCTTCCCACTCACTTTGAAGACCCTTCTGTGTAGAGTGTAGAAGCTGATCCAAACCCTTGGAAATTATGTTTTGGTTAAATTCTTCCTGTTGTTGAGAAATGAATTTTTTTTAGCAAAAACATTCTTAAAGATCTTTCTATTCCATTCCTTAGCCTAGACCTTAATAAACTAAAGTTTCTTAAAAAATTGGAACATCTTTGTTCCACTACATGCAAGGGCAGATATCCACCATTGTCTTAATAAAGCCTAAAAATGTGGATGTCTAAACCACATGCGCTCAAACTTGAAGGAGGAGCCAAAAACCGACATGGAGTTCTATTTTTGTCATTCAAGGACAATTTGGACTGGGAAGTGATCTGATTCAGAAATAGGGAGAATTTTTGAATAATAACCGACCTGATTAAGGCACCATTCCAAGGGAATGAAAAACCTGTTGACTCTCTCTGCAATCTAAAGGAAGCCTGATCTCATGTTAGTCCAAGTGAAGACACCATTATTGGGAATCACATCCAATAAGTTGTTTTCTATGGTGAAACTTAGAAAATCCTGCATAGATCATGGGGGTGGGAAGATTCCTCCTTATTTCTCCTTATGAGACAAGATTGCATTAAAGTCTCATCCAATGATGAAATTCTGTGTTTCTTCTTGTTGGAGTAACATAATCAGTTTGTCCCATAGGTCCTTATTTTCCTGAGTGGGGATGGGGCCATAAACATTGAATACCATAAAGGTCATGTCATAGCATACTGCTTTTAACACTTGCTAGTTATGATCTTGTTATAATAAGTGAATTTGAACTTTTTTAGGATTCCATAATGTACGCAATCCTCCCAAGGCCCCAACACCTTGCATGTGAGCTGATCCAAATTGTGTCCATTTAGCCACTATTTTGTGATACATTTCCTATGATAGCTTCGTTTCTTGGAGTAAAAAAATGTCAACCTTTGAAGAATCAAGGTGAGATTTGATTCTCCTTCTTTTGTCAGGGGCATTAATGCCCCTGACGTTCCAAGAAATCATTTTCATTGTGAAAATGGAGTGCCTTTTGTAGTCCTTGTAATTCTTTTTGATACTTTAAATTTTCCGTCTAGAGTACTCTGCACACCTGCCTCTATTTCTTCTTGAATCTTCATAGAGTTTGGTTTTCTACCTCTCTTTTTTGGGGTTGTAAAGCCATCTGATTTCAAACTGGGGCTCTGCTCAATGATAAGGATTGTGCGTTGTCAAAAATAATTTTTTTTGTCTCACCATCTTGTGAAGGGGTTTCCATTTCTTCCTGCCTAATTCCCAAGGGGAGTTCCCCTTTATCTGAGATGTCAGTAGTTGAACAACAACACCTTGTTTTTTGTAAGGGACACATTACATTTTTCATACTAACACCTTCCTCCTCTGCAATTTCCCCAATCATAGTGGCAGCTAAAGTGGACAGGATATCATCTGCTACTTCCTGGATATGACCCTCTTTATTTGAGACAATTATCCCTGAAAATGATAAATTCTGCATTAAATTCTGGATATCAATCGGGGATTCATTGAACATTAGGTCCCGAACTATAGCTTCTCTGTCATCAGATGTTTTGTCACATAATTGGAGAACTGGTGTGGACCTGGAGGCAGATTTATAGCTATAAAGAATCCAGCTATACGTGATAAAAAAAATGGGTCAACTGATTAATCCACTGAACGTAGGATGGTTCAAAATTTAAGGCATCTTGAGGTTCAGAGGGATCATTACATGATTGTACAAGGTCAGAAGACAAAACTAACTCATGTTGATGGGTAGTACACAGAAGAGGGTCTGAGCAGTGATTTTTACAGACTAAAAGCTCTGAGCGCTCATGACCACTACAGGAATTCGTGAAATGGCCTAATTATTGTTGATATTTGTTGATGACCTCTGCATTATCCAATACAATTTCTTGTTGCCACAAACCCCATTTTGATGAGATGGTTAAGTGCTTTGGCAAGGTCTTATTTGAGGCAAGGAGAAGGTAGACCCTAACATCTCTCTGGATTGTTTCAAAGGGTATAAGATCGCGAGCGACAAAGATGCCTAGTTGATTGGCCATGGTCTCCACAATATCTGGGTCTCTATGTTCCAAAGGCAAACCTAGAAAAGAGATCCAATGAAGATAAAATCTACAAAGATTAGCATCTAGTTTAAAATTTGGAATCCAGGATAAGGTAAAAAGACCAGCCCCTTGACAAAACTAGCTTTTGTTTTTATGAACTGCATCTCTATCTTTTGATGAAGAAAAAAGAGCTATAAAAAACTCCGAGTGGCTGTCGATGAAGAAAATATCACAAAGACCCAACCAGTGACTATTTTCCCATGAAAGCAGGGTTTGAAGAGGGATTGAAGAATTAAACTTACCGATGAGAACCGATTTTCGGAGAAAAGAGACCGACTGGGAGAGAACATGGTCAAGAAAGGATATCTTGATAGCGGAGGTGTTCTCAACTGGAGCCCGAGTCGAAATGGGGAAAGAGGAGTCTGTCTCTTTAAACTTTGCAAGTTTTCTTTTCCACACAAAGTGCACTGGTTTCAACTTGAGGGGATTTCCATATCTCCTTGTTGGTAATTTTTAATTCAATAAATAAATGATTTAAAAAAAAATAAAATTGTCTAATCAAATAGAATTTATTGGCTACATAGACATTGCCAATGGATTGTAGGAAACATCATGGAATCTACCTAGTCAAACCTGTCATTCCTGGTACCTGTAATTTCCAAGGAAATTCTGGTCATTGAATAAGAGATGGGGACATCTAAGTGAAGGAGGAAATGAAGTTAACACATCTTTTCATAATGAGAACCCTTTCTAGAAGATTTTCAACATACAGACCGTGCTTTCCACGTTAACTTCATGTTTCCATTAATGGCCACATCTCCATTTTAATTCTTCTTCGTTGCCTATTTAAAGACCATTTTTTCCTTAGAAATTACAGATACCACAAACATAATAATAATGAAGCCTCTCTATGCTATCCTCGTGCTAATGTTACTTATATCCACCCTTGCCCTCACTGTTGAGGCTTTCCTTGATACCACTTCTCACAAAGGAGTTAATAGAGGAGATCCATGGCTTAATCAATCAGTATGTAAATTTCTTGATGCTTTTGGATTAGATGATAAAAAAATTGCACAAAATCTAATCCAAAAGCATCAAGAAATTTATAATATGGATTGTGGAAATCTGATAGCTTCAACCAGTATGTGCCAAACCTTTTACTTATAATACACATTTTTCTGCCATATTCTTTCAAAATTTGTCTTCATTCATAGTTAAGCTTCTCAATTTTATTAAATATATATAGCCTTGTGCTCTAATGTTTAATATTTTATGTTTTGATTGTAGATAAAAGTGGTGAAGCGTCTCCTACTTCCCAAACCTCCTAAGGGAAATAAAGGAAACGGTCTGCATCATCATTAATCAATATATCTAAGCTGGAGAGAGGTCGTAGAATAGTACATATAATTGTTAAGATTTAATTTCAAATTCATAGTGGCACCCATGTAACCATGACACTTTTTGGTCATGATCTTAGTTTTCAAAAGAAAGAATTATGGAGATTCATTGAGATGAATGTTTAAAAAAAAATTATGATGAAGGATTTCCTGTTGTATGTCTCGTTTCTGTGTGTGCAAAATTCTTTTACTAGAAAATGATATTCACATTTTTTACATTCTTGACCGCAATTTCGCGCATTAGCTAGAAAGCCATTTTGTCAAAGAAACTTAAAATGACTTCACATAATATTCACGGAAGAAAAACAAGCTTATAGATTATTTCTATCTCTTTCATAGATTGACGACCACCAACAATATCATATTCACTTCCAATCCACTTAAATTTTGTTCACTTCCAATCCTCTAAAAGCTTGATATTCCTCTAATATTTTATTTCTCTCTTCGACTTAGAGGCAACCATTTGCATAATTCAGTAATGGCGCCCTTTTGTGTATGCCACGTGAGAAAGAATATTGAGGAGGTGTACTTAGATGAAGGCCTCAGCAATAGTCCATTTGTTAAGTTATTTAAAAAAAATTTAAAATATGGATAAGTAATACTGATCGAAAATGGTTGTTAAGGAGGAATGAAAATGGAGAAAGAAGATTTGGATGAAGGAGAACGTCAAATTGATCAACAAGTGGGACATTGATTTGCAAGATTGCCCCAAGTAATGATGAGATAAAAATGTTTGTGTTTGAAAAATTTACAACTGTTATGTGGACACAAATAGGTTGGTTAGAAAAAAACACATTATCAAAGAGTTCAACCCTTTGGGGGAGCATGATGAAAAAAGTTACCTTGGGGTACCAATTAAGGGAAAATCTATACTTCTAGGGTTAGAAATCAGAATAGGGTCCCTGATGAGGAGGCAATAGACTGGAAGGATAACCTTGAACCAACCAACCTCTAAGGCTCACAAACTCAATCAAAACCCTACTAACAAAGGGTCTTTACACAACACCAAGTCAAGCAATGGTTCGATGACACTAAACAATGCCTTGGGAAACTCAAAGGCTCCAATATGTCCACTTACAAAAAACTAACATTCTCAAGTATTGTGTGACTAAACACACCCTTGCGTACATGAGTGGGATACTACTAGGCTTTAGGTAACAATTTGACCCATACATGGACAAACTTGTCACACTCCTAGGATAGTGAAATACAAAAAGGACCATGGGGTCTTATTACATTCATCTTAGACTAATAGAAAATCATCTTGTCTTTGGCTCATTCCTTCATAGGTAGGTGCTCTTGCACCAGTCCCACCATCTTAATGTGAGACAGGTAGATGGGCAATCTATGAGGAAGAGTGGGATCAAAGAATTTGTCTTTTCTGCAATAAAGGGGTGGTGGAAATTGAATGAAACTTCATCTTTGAGTGTTTTTCATATGAGGACAATTTGAAAGAGAGTAGTCTAAATGAGTCATTTGAAGAAACAAGACTTCACAAAACAACGGGCTTCTTGATCAAGATCCACAATAGAAGAGTCAACAATGAAAATAATGTGAAAATTGTAAACAACAATGCTCTTCATCCCATAGACTGATGGTCTCATGGATATCATTAAAAATCATTCATTAGGGAGTCAACCTTCATTGGCTAGAAACTCATTTCAACGATAAGACTTGTGTATTTTTTTAATATTCTAAAAGAAACCCTATAGTGAAATAAACCACTTTAAGGTTTTAAGGTATGTTTTAGGGTAATGATAACAAACATAAATGGAGATTTAGTGAGCCATCTTTCTTTTTAATTAGCTAGTTTGGTAATTGACTGAAGTGGCCAATACTAAATGCAATTATTTAAAATGGTGAAGTTTTTAATATAATACTATAATTATAACTAGATCATAATCTCTTTTATAGTGCAACTAAATATGTTTTTGATCATGAGTAACATAAATCAAAATATGGACTCCCACTCTGCAAGTTTCAAATTTCAAACTCCTGTTGTTCATGGTGGACTCTACTGGTGGGGATCATCCCCCATCGCCTACAGAACCCACTTTGGACTCTGCGATGCTGACAATGTCTGTCACATCCCCTCATGGTCCCACAGTGGATTCTCCTTCCGGTCTGGTTGTGATTCAGCTTGACAGTTCTACTTTGGAGAGCTCTCTAGTCACGCTCGTAGTTTCTGATCCTATTCCCGTTGTGTCAGTTTTTCATGACAAGTAAAATATCACTAAACCTCCTACTAATAACACGAATATCAAAGGCTGGAAAAATGTGTTGGTCAGAAACACTGAGATTGTGCACCACAACATCATCCCCGTCTACTCGCAAACTGAGGAGGAAACATCTTTAGAGCTCCTTGACATTGTTCTTGATCGCATTTTGCATAACATGGCTAATACTTTGGTGGGAAAATTATTCTCCCTGCACCCCACAGTGGAGATGCTTAGAAAATAGGTCAAGGACAAATGGAAACTGAAAGGGAGTGTATTTGTTAGAGCCATGCTTGGAGCCCTCTTCCTCTTCAAATTCAATGCTGAGGAGGATGTCGCTCTTGTCTTTTCTGGTTGCTGGTCCTATGGTCGAAACAATCTTTCCCTTTGTCGATGGAAGGCTGGTTTTGACCCAGCGGTGGATTTACAGAAAACTGCTCCGATTTGGGTTCGGCCCTCGGGACTCCCCCTTGAATACTGGGATGAGTCCATCTTTAAATGGATTGGGAATTCCTTTGGTCATGTTGTTGGTGTCGATGAGATTACCAAAAAAAATTGTGCCTGGTTTATGCTTGTTTCTGTGTTCAAGCTATTGTGAGCATAAATCTCCCCAACTTTATAACCCTCAAATCTAGGCTAGGAAGCTGGACTTGGGCCCTTGTTTACGAGAATGCCACCCTTTTCTGCCAAAAATGTCGAAAAGTCGAGTATATTATTTCTCAGTGCAACACTCCAGCTCCCTTACCTCTTAAGCTTAAGGGCCCGACCTTGGATGACAGCCCTGTGCCAAATGTTCCTCTCACGCATAATGGCCTGATTGTGGGGCATGTTGTGACTCCTACTTTTGGCCCGGACCTGCCTCCCCTTGCAGTTGAGGACCCGGTTATGGAAGAGTACCCCTTTGCTGAGAGTATTATCAACCTTCTCAAATCTCTTGCAAATAATGTCGACGAGGCCTCTAATTCAACCCTGAAGGAACAGTGCATCTCCCTGTTGGCCAGCTTGGTTTTACCGGTTGATCAACTAGAAGATGGTGAGATTGTGAGGGGCCCCATTCTTTCCCTGGAGACGACTCGCTCCCTGATGGTGTTATCTCATCCCACTCCGCATCAAGGTATCCCTTCTCCTAGTGCACCTGGTGCGTCATCCAGCAGTAGAAAGACTCCTGTTGATGAGGGTTGGATTACTCAGAGACGCAAAACCAGGAATGCAAAGCCTAATGTGGGGACAAACCTTAAAACGGGTCGACCATCACAAAGACTATCGAGATAGAAGGAAGCAGCAAGGGATATTGTCAATGGCAGACAACGGACCTTGGAGATGTCCATAAAAGGTAAGAAATGAAGGTCCTCTCATGGAATATGAGGGGCCTTAACAACCCCCAAAAGCAATATGCTCTTAAGAATTGCATTTTTTAAAATTAAATTATTGTCCTTCTCCTCCAAGAAGTTAAGATGTCTATGTCTTCATTTTCTCTTATTGCTGGAAAAATTTGGCCTTGTGCTAAGTTTGTTATCAGTGATGCTACTAGTTCCTCTAATGGCTTGGTTACCATGTGGGACCCCTCCCATTTTTCTAGTAGTCTTTTGTCCTCTTCTGCAAACCTTTGGTCTCTAAACTCTCTTCCCCGATGGACTCCTGCCTTCTTATTAATGTTTATGCCCCCAATGTTAGATCGGGTAGACTGAATCTCTAGAATGACATAACTTCTCTAATACAAAATAATGCCAATGCTTGCTGGTTGATCGCGGGTGATTTCAACTCTCCTCTAATCCCCTTTGAGAAGTTGGGGGCCTCCCAGAGTACTTTGACAATGTGACCGATCTTGTCGACTTCATTGACAGGAATGGGTTAATAGATGTGGAACTAACAGGGCAAAAATTCACTTGGTCCAATCTTAGGAAGGGAAAGGATCTTATTTAGGTTAGACTTGACAGATTTTTCATCTCGGGCAATTGGAGAATTGGTCCCTCCTTGAAGCTCACTGCCCTCCCCAAAATGGTCTCTGATCACAACCCCCTACTCCTTTGGAACACCACGAATTCTGTAAGGAAAAATCACCCTTTTAAGTATGAAATCATGTGAAATTCTCATATGGAGTTCAAGGACTACATCAAAAGATGGTGGAGCACCTGCATCCCTGACACACCTATGTTCTGGATTGCCCAGAAGCTAGATTTGATCAAAAGGAATGTCTGAAGTTGAAATAAATATACCTTCGGGGACATCTTCAGGCAAAAAAAGGAGCTCAATAGTAAACTGATGGCTATCCAAGAGTGCATTGATCAAGGTGACTTCCTTGAAGCTACCCATATGGAGGAGGTTTCTCTCCACAGAAAATGGAAGGAGAACTCCCACAAAGAAGAACTCTACTGGAAACGTAAATCTTGGGTACAATGGCTCAAAGAGGGTGATAAGAATATGACTTTCTTTCACAGATCTGCTATTATCCACAAGTGTAGAAACCATATCTCCTCCCTCTTGGATGATAAAAATCAAGAGTTCATTGTGAGGATAGTTCGGGCAGACTGACTACTAACTATTTTGGCACTTTGTTTAGGGAGGATAGTGACTCTAGGGCCCCTGCTGGGGAGAATCTTCTCAACTGCATCTTGCCCCCCTTCTTGGTGGGAGACAACAACCTCATTTTGGCCCCTATTTCTGAGGAGGAAGTCAAGTCCGCTATTTTTTCTATGGGTTCCTTCAAAGCCCCGGGTCCTGATGGTTTCCCCCTGACTTTTTTCCAATATTTCTAGGATGTGGTGGGCCCTGATGTTGTTTTGGCCACTAGGGATTTTTCAGATCTGGAAGGCTTCTCAACAAGCTCAATAACACCTTCATTGCCCTTGTCCCTAAAGTTTAGGAGGTGATTAGTCTCAAGGACTTCCACCCTATCAGTCTCTGCAACACTATTTATAAAATCTTGAGAAAAGTTCTTGTTTATAGGATGAAACCTTTCTTGGATTCTCTGATTATCCCTACCTAGAAAGGGTTTTTCCCGGGCAGACAAATTCTCGATGCGGTCATCTCTACTCATGAGATAATTCACTCCATGGATAAGTTCCATCAGTCGGGGATGGTGCTCAAGCTTGATATTTCTAAGGCTTATGATAGAGTGGAAATTTCTCTTCAAATTTTTGAAGACAATTGGGTTTGGAGATAAACTCATTAAACTTATTGGGGAATACATATCTATGGTCACCTACTTTGTGCTTCTTAATGAGAGCCCCATGGAGAAGTTCAGGGCCTCCAAAGGTCTATGACAAGGGGATCTTCTCTCCCCTTACCTTTTCATCATCCTTTCCGAAGTGTTGGCTTCTAATTTGAACTCCATGGTTAACAGGGGAGCTCTCCTGGGCATCAAACCTGCCTCTACGATGCCTCCTAATGTTCTGCAATAGTTTGTTGACGACACTATTCTCTTTGGTATCTCCTTTGTGTGGGAAGCTATGACTTGGAAATCCTTTCTCAACTCTTATGCTCAAGCCTCTGGTCAACACATTAATTATGAGAAGAGCAACATTTACTTCTTTCACACTCATGTCCAACTCCAAGATAAAGTCTGCAAAATCCTTGGTTGTCAAAGGGCCTCCCTCCCTGGCACCTACCTTGGTCTCCCTTTGACTGTCAAAGATGTCTCTAATTCCTTCTGGATCTCTATCCTTGAAATAATGCAGAACAAGTTGGCTGGTTGGAAAGGTAGATTCCTCAGTAGTGCTGGGAAATTGCAACTGCTCTCCTCCTCCCTTCAGGGATCCCTATGTACTTCCTCTCCCTTTCTAATATTTTTGCGGCTATGGCTGCTAAGAAGGAGAATATCCAAAAGAATTTCCTTTGGATGGGGATGGAAGAAAAGAAGAGGATCACTTTGGTGGGATGGGATAGAGTTTGTCTCCCTAAGGCCATGGGCGGGTTGGGAACCCGCAAGATCTTGAGGTCCAATAAGGCCCTTATGACCAAAATTGCTTGGAAGCTTTTGAATAAGAATGCGGATTGGAGCAGGATCATTAGGGATAAATACCTAGTAATGGGGATTTTTCCTTTGTTCTGAAAGAGGAGGGCCTCCCCAAAGGTTCCAAAATTTGGAACAACGTCTTGAGCTGCAAGGACCCTTTATCCCACGGTTTGAGATGGCTTATTGGAAATGGAAGGAATATTCTCTTCTGGGAGGATTGTTGGTTGGGAGAGAAGCCCCTTGCTTGTTCCCCCTCCCTTAGAAGGCTCCAGGATGCTGCCAAAAGTTTCTTTGGAGAAAGGGTCAGTGATTATTTCATCAACAACACTTGGAGGGCTTTGGAGGACTATTGCATTGATCATCCCTTCCTCCTCCATGCTGCTAGAGAGCTCAAGAAGCTCTTGGCTGGCACCTTTCTCTCCCTTTTTCCTAGGGCAGATAGATTCATTTAGAAGTGGGACCCTTCTGGGGACTTCTCTGTCAGAACTGCCTACAACAACTTGCTAAGAGAACCTGATCACACCTCTATCTAGAAAGAGGTATGGAATCCCCAACTCATCCCCAAGGTCAATTTCTTTTGGTGGATTGCTCTCCTCAACAAAATTTTGACCCAAGACAATTTGGTCAAGAGGGGATTCCAATTGCCTAATAGATACATCCTTTACAAAAATGATGAGGAAAGTCCTTCTCATCTCTTCCTCCACCGTGTCTTTGCTCAGGAGCTCTAGGGGATGGTCTTCAGCAAGCTCAATATCTGTTGGATTATGAATGATAGTTTTTTATGTTTGTCCCAAGAGTTTCGAGGCTCCTCATCCAACCCCCTTATTCAACAACTGTGGAAGCAAATCCCCCCTCATGTGAGCTAGAGTATCTGGAACGAAAGGAATGACATGATATTCAGGGACAAAGAGGCCTATGTGGAAACTGTGTTTGCTCGATTCCTAAAGTTGATTTATGAGAATATCTTTGTTTCTAAAACCCGGTTGGCCTCCAAACCTCCCTCTACCTAGGACTAGGAAATTTCTAGAAGTTGGAACATCCCCCCCTCGTTCTCTCTTGTTGACTGCTCTAAGAGACACTTAAGGCAAAGCACGGTTTGGTCCCCTCCGGCCACACATTTCAAACTCAATTTTGATGGGGTTGCCGAGGGGAGTATGGGGGCTGGTGGAGGGGTTATCAGAACCCAATTAAGGCCCCTTGTTGCTGCTTATGCAGACAATTTGAAAGGGCATTCCTCTAATCAGGCTGAAGCAATGGCCTTAGCTTGGGGAATCTGTCTCACCCTCACCATGGGAATTAGGATTATGGACATTGAGGGTGACTCTATGCTCATCATTGATGTTGTCAAAGGGCGGAATAGGATCAATTGGACCATTGAGGGAACCATTAGGGACACCCTGAAGCTCATCTCTGGGATTAATTAGTTCAGAATTATACATGTCTACAAGGAAGGTAACATAGTGGTGGATGCCCTAGCGGCCCTTGGCCTAAATCTTTCTGGTTTGAGATGATGGAGGAGCCATAACTCCCTCTCGAACCATGTTAACTTCCTTCTTCAGGAAGAGAAATCTAAAATTCCTATCAATGATTGAGTTGTTGCCAAGTGTTTTCATTACTCTCCTCTCTTCCCTTGGGGTCATCCGAAGGTGTCGGTTTCTCAATTTAAATTATGAGAATATTCCTTTGATCTATGCTGATGTGGTGGTGACCCATTTGACCAGGCTGACGATGAAGGATGTGCTACTTTGTTGGCAAATCCTTTAGGCTTACCATGTTATGATGAGGTACGATTGGAATCCTAACGTGTTGGTTGCCATCGGTATTTGCTAGCTTTTCATGCCTCGTAACTAGGAAATCATTTCCAAAAGTAATTTTAATTTTTCCCATGCACCCAACTTCATGTCTCACTTAATGACGTCGGGCTCACACACTTCCCATTGTTTTGTCTCGGATTGCTTCTCAAAGGGTCTCTGCGAATTTTTTTTTCATGTCTAAAGAAGTTTTGTTGGCGGAGGATATGGGGGATGAAAGAGTTAGATATGAACTGGACAAACCGGATGATTTCAAGAATGACCCCCTGGTCTGGAATTTTTGCGTTCAAGGAGGGATCACCAATTTTTTGGAATGTCTGTAGGGTCATGATGAGCAGCTCTCGGCTACTTTTTCCTTCTCCTGGTCTGGGAGGCATGTTTTGGTGGGCGACATTTATTTTGATGTCTCTGAGGAAACTATTTGCCAGGCCACAAAGCTGGCCCTTGACGGTCCACACTAGAAGCGCACCAGCCATCTTGCCAACAGTGAAGGATTGAAACGCTTCTTTCATAATCATGAGGAACCTATCAAACTATAGGGTGGGTTTTCTCGGGAAGAGCTTAAATACCCGTGGAATATGATTTTCCTTATGATCGTCAAGTAGTTCACTCTCGAGGGTAGGCACAAGGCATTTTACTACTATCATTTGCCCCTTCTGAATCATTTTTGTAATAACGATTTTCTCTGTCTACCCTTTTGTTTACTGCATTCCATTGAAAGCTCTGTTAAAGACACCATGGACCCCAAGCATGGGGATAAGCCGCCCTACCTCCTTCATCAGGGCCTCATCTATAGGCTGTACAAATTTCATGAGGCCCTTTGCCCCCCTCCCCCTGAAACCTCTCGCTCTCTCAGCCCCCTATGCCAACTCCTCAGCAACTTGTCACCCTTTCTATGGCCTTCCCTATATTTTTCCAATATCCACATAAAGGCTTTGCTATGGCCAACTTCTCCATGTCTCTCTATGCTTATGCCTCCATTGTTTCTTTATCTATGGTCTCTCCCAGCTTGATCATGTCCACCTCTCCCAACGTTTCCCGCTCCCTATCCAAGGTTAAATGCAAGACCCCTGTTAAACACAAACATATTGTCTTTGATGACAATTTATCTTCTGAGGATGTTGAGAATGACAACCCTTCCCCTGATTCTAAGGGTAAAAGGAGATCCTCTAGATTGGCTTCCAAAATCCTACACAAAAAGAAGACCCCTGTGATTGAAACTATTGATTCAGAGGAGGACCCCATTGAGGACAAGAAGGGAGAGGACCCTAAAACCACTATGGGGCCCCCCGGTGAGGATGTTGTTGAAGCGGATATGACTAGGGACCCCATGGATTTGAGCACTATTGGTGCCGCTAGCATAGACAAGTCTGAGATGCAAGCCCAGGACTCTATTGATTTTAAAGATAGGGCCCCTATGAACATGGGCACTATGGGTGATGAAAATTCTGATACCAAATCCCTCGACTCTGGTGACTTGGACTCGGATTTAAAGATGGCAGAACAGGTGATGAACTTTATTACTCTGATGGGCCTGGGAAATGATATTGACTATTCCCTGCTGAAGATGTGGCCAAGGCGATGGATAAGACTATGGATGACAAGGCTACTGTGAACCCCTAGGTTGTCCCTACTATGGAGCAAATGGAAATGTTGCGCACAAACATGTTGGACATCACGCAGAGGATTGAGAACCCAGGCCTTGTGCTTGAATTGTGGGCTATCATAGATGATGTCAATCAGCTCAAGAGAAAGGTGGAGGCCTGGGACGCCCAAATTGTGGGCCTTAACAAATCTCATATGTAGATTTTACATAGCTCGGCGCTCGCCCTCTCTCTGCTGAGGGAACGTACTGCGAACATGGAGGAGGAAAAGAAGGAAGCTAAAGACCTCTATAAGTTCTTTTTTAATGAATGAAACAATGCCATTGATGCCAATGGGGTGCGAAAGGCGTCTCTATAGTTGGTTTTTTGTGGTTTTTGCTTACTTTTTTTTTTTCAAAGACTTGATCTCTTTTTGTTGTTAGTTCTGCTTCTGTTAATGTTGTTATAGTGTTGTTTTTTGCACTATGGTCTTGTTAATAGTTCTTCTATGCAAAGGGTCGGTGCCCTCGTTCTCACTGCTTTTTTAATAAAAAAAATAAATCAAAATATTATTTAATAAAAAATAAATGGTTAATGATTTGGTAAAAATAAAAAATTATGTGTTTCATAATCTTTAAATGCAAACAAGTCATTCTTCCTTGATAAATATTTTCATAGAAAAGTGTTAATGACAAACATAGTGCTCAAAATTATCATATATGACAAGACTTGACAATTTATATCTTTTCTTAATATATTGAACCAACCAATACTTTATTTCCTCTATGTGTCTCTTAGGTGTTACAACAAATTCACGTGTCCTAATTTAAAAAGTAACAATTTAATGTTAGGAGGTGATAAATGAATGAAGTACATATGTATACAATAAAATCATGAAACAAAATTAAATTAATGTATATTATTTTATAAGGTCTAAAACATGAATAAATTCATCTAGTGCTAACATCTATTTATTCTCTACAATTTATCTATTTCATGTTTGTGTGCTTTTGTTGGTGCTACAGGTCTACAATGCCTTTCTTCTATTGGAAACCAAAATTACATTAAAGAAATAGATCTACAATGATGTTTGTGTGTTTTTATTGGTACTACAGGTCTACAATGCCTTGCTTCTATTGGAAACCAAAATTACATTAAAGAAATAGATCTACATTACAAAGGGACACAAATAATAATATATCAATCTATTATACATAATGATTATGCATGCTTTTACATTTTTCTTGTAAAGCCATTCTTTCAACCATATAAATTAGATTACCTTAACTACCCAACAATTACCTATAGAATCAATTACACAATAATCATAAATATACCAATATTGATAATAACACGCTATATAATTTTCTTATTGAATCCAAGTCAAATAACATCTAAAATATTATAATACCCATCATTCTTCCTACATTATATTAACGCTTTCATCTATCGCAATCTAGCATTCTCAAGCAATTCATCCAAATAATTATCTCACTTCATCCTAATTCCAATCACTCCCCTCATTCAAATTCTAATCCACTCATTTTTCAACTCCAATCCAGCCTCATCAATTGAATTCTTATCCCCTATCATGTAATATCTTCCATCAAACATCAAGCTCTAACAACAATCAACTCATACCCAAAACAACTCTTCTAAATCCTCAACCTAAACATCGTTATCCATCCATTTATCCTAATACAACAAGAAAGAAAGAACATGAAACTAAATACTGAAAATATTTTTACAACTACCTATAGTTGTTATAACCAAGGTCAAAGCTTAAGATATCAAATACATCATGAGACTATCGATGACCAAGAAGACATTGGCATCCAACCTGAGTATCATAATGGTGATATGCTAACCTTGTCAATCAACTAGAATATAATCCATTTGATAACAATGTTTCTTTTGGATCAAGAAGAATTCCATTAATCCTTATATGGCATTTCCTTAAACATTTTTTCCACAAGAATCAATCACTCGTCATCAATATTCACTATCAAGAATTCACTAGACAATTATATACTGCTAATCCTCAATCTATATCCATAGGTCATCCCTGTCTCAACCTAAAAAAATGAATTTAATCCTCCATCCAAAGATTCCCTAAATGTCAATCCATATCCCATTTTCCCTTTTTCCAATTAAATTTCATATTTTTGTCCCCATCATCAATCCAAGAACCTCAAAGCACAAATTCTCCCAACAATCCTAAATTTTGATCCATTAATCCTTCACTTAGAAAGGTAATCTAATCTATATATTAAACCAAGATAAGAATTCCATGGCTAAGTACCTCATAAGTATATAATTCAAGCTTCCCTTGAACTATCACCTCAAATAATATTCTACCAGTCATCCCCCCTTACTATTGATAGGGAAAAACCATCATTCACCCCAAGCCATCCACAATTCCAATCTTTCTCCCAAATCCACATCTCCCACCCATATCCCAAATCACAATCCCCTTTGCTAATACAAGTACCCTCGGTACCCTCCACCTCATATTCTAATCCTTCATCCCCCAAATTTTTGTGATCCAAGTCATCCCAATACAATAAGTGCTCTAACTCATCTAAATTCATTGATTTTTTCCTCCAAGGACTATTAGCAAATGGTCTTAAGCTACCACACACCAACATAGTTGTGGTATATTATAATAACACTAGTCCTATGCAATAAAAACATCTCATGTATCCAAAATCCTTCATATGCCTCAAATCCATTTAATCCAATATCCATAAACATAAAAAATACTTATCTGATTCATGTGTATGACTCAAAAATTTCCTCCACATACTAATTGCTAGCAATGTGAAATTCCAATCCTCACTCATTTCATTTGTAAGAATCTACACGTGTCAATCACATGCTCCAAAACATGTCCAAATGTGGTTTATTCTTAATCAAGATCCAAGTACTCCAATCAACCCCTTTCACGACCTCCTTCCAAATAAAGAGACAACAATCCAAAATAATCCATTTCAAATGGGCCCAACATATATAAATTACAATGGCATTGAGTAGCTACATGTTTCCAAGTTAATATTTAGTTTCATTGCTCAAGTTTTATATATGCTTGAGCTTCATTTTTTTTAATTTGAGCTATTGCGTGAGAAGCTTCCTCTTATATTTTTCAACAAGATGGAGAGGCATATGATTCATTATAATATGAATTAGAGGAGTTTTAATTTTACCTTAATTCATTTGAGGAGGTTAGCAAATATGAAAATACCATAGATTCTTTTGGTGGTGACCTAATTTTTTAAATCTTTCCCTTACCTACTATAGAAATAAAGGGTGTGTATTGTGAGTAAATGTGGTGGCATATTCTCTATGATTTTCATACAATGACAAGATTGATAGTGAGGTTGGTCTTACTCTCTTAGAGGAAATCACAAGTTCATCCTTAAAGGGAGGCTACACTCAGTGTTAGAATTCAATCACAAGTTTATCCTTGAAAGGAGGCTACACTTGCAAATATATTTGATTGAACCATTGAAATAATTTTGAACAAGTTGGCTTAACTTTGGTTCTTTAGATCCTAGAGATGTGCTAGTGTGTTATAGGGTTTCCATAAATGCCAAGCTAATTCTCTTCAGTTGAGTAAGTAATTGTGGAATAGACATAAATTGTAACTGGCACAATTCACACCTCATGTTTGTGCTCCTACTATAGCGTGTCTCATTTTCATTCCCCCTAGGCCTATTTTGGCCTCATTTTAGTCCAACCTTGATGTCACTTGTTGACACCACTAGGTGAGGCCCAACCTAGAGCTACCCTCCCCCGATATCTATGTTTTGGGTCCTAATTTTGGACGACTTGGGCACCCCCCAGCACCCTGGTCCCCCTTAAACAAGTCCCAGTTTAGGACTAGCCAGACTCTCTCCCTTCTCGATGGAATTTGGTCCCCATGGCTACACTTGACCATTGGAGGTCGACCTAATTAGCAATTTACCTAAGGAACTCTATATAAATACATCTTATCAATTCATTTTGACATCCATTAATTAGCTATCCATAATTTTCACACATTCGCTAAGCATTCATCATCTAGCATTTCCAGAGGTTCAAAGCAACATTTCATCATTCAAGTATAATGGAGC
Source organism: Cryptomeria japonica (assembly GCF_030272615.1). Taxonomy (NCBI): domain Eukaryota; kingdom Viridiplantae; phylum Streptophyta; class Pinopsida; order Cupressales; family Cupressaceae; genus Cryptomeria; species Cryptomeria japonica. The sequence continues at coordinate 506,399,181 of NC_081413.1, read as the reverse complement.
AAAGTTATATCAATCTTCATGCAAGCATGTGTGTTTGTCATGACATTACATTCAACATTTGTGATTACATTCAAAGAGCATTGCATCATCAATCTTTCTATCAACCATTGCAGATCTAAGACATATCTCCTAGCATTTACTTCAATATTTATATTATTCAATTCAAGGTTAATTCCTAAATCGGGGTTTGACCAAAGGCAAACCCTTATCCACAACACTTTCTTGTCTCTTTCTATGTGTACTAAATCAACTCAGGAGTTGTACTCATATATTTTGACAAGGTTGACAATAATGAATAGGTTCAACTTTCGACGAAGTGAAATTCATAGGACTGGGGCGAATTTGCACTACCTAGTCCCAAAAAATCAGCCCAAACTTTTGAAAGCAAGTTTTGAATCTCTTCTTTTTCCCAGATCCTAGTTTGTGGCTTCGTGGGACATCTGTAGTAGTCTATTTCAAGTTGTACAACCCCTAGTTGAGAAGATAAATGTAGTCTTTTAACCCATGAAGTATTTCTCAACATGTGGACAACTATCCCTGAGTTGTGAAATTATGTTCCAATCTCAATTGGAATTATAAGACTTGACAATGCCCCCAAAACTAAATTTTATCTATAATTTATCATTGTGAATCTCGACCGTTTATCATTTAAAAGTCATAGATCTAATGGTGGATATTTTGTGCAATGTGTAATGTGAGGAAATTTGGTGGCTTATGCTCTATGATTTCCATACAATGAAAAATTTGATAGCGAGGTTGATCTTCACTCTCTTAGAGGAAATCACATGTTTATCCTTGAAAGGAGGATAAACTAAGTGTTATAATTCAATCACAATTTTATCCTCGAAAGGAGGCTACACTTGCAAATATATTTGATTGAACCGTTGGAATCATTTTGAAGAAGTTGGTTCGATTTTGATTCTTTAGATCTTGGGGATGTGCTAGTGTGTTGCAAGGTATTATGTGTGTGTGTGTGTGTAAGCACAAATTTTCCTTTTCCACATTTATTAGCATGAATGTAATTTTGGGTTAAATGAATGTAGCAACATTTTGAAAACATTGTTAACTCTTTAAAAACATTTTGAAAACTTTGAATTCTTTTACTTTGGAGAATGTCAACTTTGAAGATGAGTTGATATGGCGGTCTTCCTCAAATGATAAATTTTCAGTTGCTTCGGCTGCATATCATTTGGGTCCTTGTGTTTCCTAGTAGTCCAAAGTCTGGATTAAATATTTGATTCCTAAAATCAATATGTTCTTTTGGCTCCTTTCCCTGAACAAAATCCTGACCACGGATAATCTTTGTAAAAGGGGTTTTTCTATACCTAACATATGCTATCTTTTCTTGAAGGCAGTTGAGTATGTTGATCATCTCTTCTTGCATTTCTCCTTTGTGGTTGACATATGGAGTCAAGTGCTCCAGCGATGGGATCTATGATAGGATCTATGATGGTATATGGAAGTAGCAAAACAATTGTATTTTCAGGGAAGCATATCTCCAATCGGATATTGTCTTTAGAAAAATTAACCGAGCCATTAATGATAATCTTTCTATTTTATGTCCCAGACCAAATTCCCGTAGAAGTGTAGTTTGCAATGACTATGAGTCTAGAGTTCCAAGGGCTTGGAAAATTCATGTTGATGCTTCCTTGACTTTAAATCCCAATTCTAAAATCAGAACTAGCTAGGGTTAGGCCAAAATTAAGTCTGATGGGGCGGCCAAAGGTAACCCATGGCCGACAGGATGTGGGGGAGTGTTGCAAGATCATAATGGCAATCTTGTTTCAGCGGTTGTGCTCCCCTTGGGAATTCAGATTAACCACCTTGCGAAAGCCATAGGAGCATACCAAGTACTCAATTTAGCTAGAAAACATAACTACAAGCTTGTGTGGGTGGAGGATGATTCCAAAAATATTATTAACTATCTTAAAGGTATATTGAAGCCCTCTTGGAATGTCGAAGTTTGGATTAATAAGGCTAGGTCAATCATTAACTATTTTGATCAATGCATAATATCCCATGTTTTTCAAGGAGTCCAACTATGTGGCCGACTACTTAGCTAATAAGGGAGTGAGAAGTACTAGTCTAATGAGTTGGACCAATGAGGATAAATTGGACACTGAACTCTATATGCTTGCTCTTCATGACAGAAGTCAAGGCAGCTAAATTTATGAGTACTTTTTCCATCATAACTAGATATGTATCTAGAAAGATTGGCCCCTTCTCGCATATGGCATGTGTTAATAGTGGTTAGGATCATTATTGCATAATTAATTCACATGCTTTGTCGGTCAATATTGGCTTCATTTGGGATTTATTTCTCAGTCTGAAAGTGGTGACTTTCTTCAATCACAGAGTGAAGAGAAGAATGGGTGGGGCTAGGAAGAGAATTGAACCTCCAAGCTATGTGCAACTTAAGAAGGACAAGAATGATGAATACTAAGAGGGGGGGGTGAATTAGTATACCAAAAAATACTGTACTTAAACACTTTAACAGTCTAGCAGTAAACTGGTAAAACAGTTTCACAAACAAACTGGTTAACACACATGCAAACCAAATAGCAAATAAGGCATTCACCCATAGAAGCACAATCACCATAACACAAGATATTTTGACGTGGAAACCCAAATGGGAAAAACCATGGTGAGATGAAACTCACAAGTAACTATCTACAGAATAGTAACCAGACCGGTTAAGGTCAGATCGGTTAAGGTCATACAATGTTCTTTACCAAAACATATCCTGTTAGGAATCTCAATCTTTGTTAGGAGATAAGTCTGATTAAAGACTACCTTGTGAGAGGATTTCAGATCCACATATGTGAATCACCTTGTTAGAGGATTTACAAAGGCTTTTATGGGCTTACCCGGTTAAGGGTTTCCAACTTGTCAAAGATGTGAGTAATCAACAAGTGAGTGATCTAGCAAATGGCACAATCTGCTTGATTAGATCCATGGTAGCTCATTGCTAATGCATTTCAACATTACTTCAGTCTTCAGTAAATCCACACTCTGTTACAACACACAAATTTGATCTTCTCAATTAAGATCGCACATACAAGAACTTCGTCAACCACCAAAAACCTAACAACTACACACATACTCTCCTCTCTAAACCCTAGACATGATGTCCTTAAAAGGAATCTGATTTCATGTCGGTCCAATAGGATTACATTGCAAGTTCCTAGGTTCATTGTATCTAGACACATTTGGTAACACGACACAAAATCATCGTCAAAGTGTTGGTGGATAGTAACTCATCACAAAAATATACCGGTTGGTAACTCATCATAGAGTATTATCAGTTTGTATAACTTTACCGGTTACCAGTTGGTAACTCAGAGTAATACCGGTTCAAACAGATTACCGGTTGACAAAAATGAAGACTGGGAAAATGATAACTGCTGCTTCTAGCTCCTTTGTTTCCTTTGCTTGAGATCCTCAAACCGCTTGAGCTCTTCATGCCGCTTGGGTCTTTATACCGCTTGAGATCGATAAACACTTTCTGCATAACACCTATAGTCTAAAGGCTACAACATAATACTGGTTTGGAACAAATACCGATTGAGCATAATTCATACATTCAAAAAGTGATTTCATAGCAAGTGTGTGTCCATCAATGACAATCACAACAAAATCATCAAAAATGCCAACAAAGAAAATATGGAGGCTCTTGGAGAAAGGGGGTGTCATACCCTATATTAAGGGGTTAAAGGGGAGTAATAAGGATGTGACAACCTATTTCGAGAACTAGTGGAAAGATGGCACTATCACTCTGCATGGGTGCAAGGTGCTAATTGATGAGAGTTTGATTGCACAGGTCACTGGCCTCTCGGCTGATGGGATGAAATATTACAGGGATAAAAACTACACAGAGATCGCGGTACAAAACTTCTCTAAAAATGAAGAGGAGAGGGCCAAGATGGTGAATAAAACGGCGAGCTACTACAACATCTTTGTCATCAAAGAATTATGGGTGAAACTCCTCAAGGTAATAATGGAATATTTTACTCTTGATGGTCATTTCACTAGGGTTTATGGACATCTCTTTGTGCTTCTAAATCACTTCCGTCATGGTGTCAAGGTGTCCTTTCCTTTTTATTTGATGTCTGCCTTGAGGGCTAATTTTAGGGACCATAAAAAGAATCTCGTTAAGTTCCCCATCCTCCATGAAGGGCTTATGGTGCTTATTGACTCCCATTTTCGTGCCCTCCTTGCCCCATCTGATTATATCCCTACATCTTTTGAAGATGACACTAGCGTTGGGGAGTTGGGAGGTGAGGAGTCCAACTTAGACTCTAAGGCAGATTCTCTTCCCCCTCATATAAAAGCCAACTATGAGGTTTCCCCGAAGGCTAAATATTCTTTGGGTAAGGGTAAGAATGTACGGAAGCAATTAGTTGTTTCTTCTTCATCCACCTCTGCTGGAAAGGATTCCCCTGTGTCTAATGGTCATAAGGCTAATTCTGAGGGCTCTGCAGGTGGTATTAGGGCTTGCATGAATCCTGACAGCCAGAACCTTGAGAAGCCCCCTTTGCCGCCCCCATGGAATAACACCAAGGACCTTCATGCGAAGAGTGCAGAGTTGAGTGATAAGAGGGATGACTATAATATTTTTTGGGGAATGGCTAGGGACCAAGCCATTGATACTTTCAGCATGTTCAAGTCGCTCTTTCATGATCTTAAAGAGGTCATACTCAACCAAAGGGCCTTGGGTAGCAAGATGGAAGCTATTCTTGTGGTCACTGCTCAGGAAAATTAGAAAGGTAACGGGAAATGGACGGAAGATGAAAAGAAATCAGTGGTGGACTGCATCAACTAAGCAATTGAGGGCATTGATCGAATGCAAAAAATCTTTGAGGATAGGCTCACCCATGTGGAAGAGAACTATAATAAATTCAAGCCACTCTCATGACAATTATAACCAATAGTCACAAGATTGTCAAACAGACGGAGGATGCCATGAATGCCATGGTGAATAATCTTGACAAAGTGCAACAGGAGAAAGTTATGATCAATATTGGTGATGATAATGAGAAGACTCGGGTTGATCAAGGCCCTTGTAAGTGGACCCGGGACAACATGAAGAAAAAATTTGCGACTCAGAGCGTGGATTACAAAGAGATGAGGAGGGTTGCTGACAAGATGAGCCTGCTGGAGGCTGAGGTCGCTGAGACCCTTAAGAGCCTCATGTGTAATTGTGCTATCTTTTCTGTGTTTTTGTGCTTTGTGTTCTTGATCTTTGCTAGTTTTTTGTCTACCCGTTTGGGCATTTGATGGTTTCTTGGCTGCTCTATTTATTGTCCTATCTTTTGTAGTCTATTTTGTTTTGGATCTTCTATTACTTTGATTCTAAGCCTTTTGGAATCTTCTATGTAAAGGATTTCAGGGCCCCTTCAAAACCTGTTTTTTCCTTAATCTAGAACATGTTGAAAATATTGTAAGGATTGTAATGATCTTTCTCAGTTTAAATATAGATATATGTAGTTCTATTATGGATTATTAAATATGGTCTATTACAACTTTCATGATCTTTGTTGTATGAAAATAAATAGATTCATGTTTCTTGATTTCAGTTTTTTCTCTTATCTATGAATTGTGACTCTATTTCCCAATTCAATAGCCATTGGTCTAGAACCCTTTTACCAATCTCGTGCACCATGAAACAAGAACTAAAACAATTGTGTGGGAGTATAAATAGTTTTTTGCAATCATGAACCCTTTATATAACTATGGGTTTATCTTTAGAGGGCCTCTAGTTAATTCATTTCATATGGTTATGATTGCATATTGTCATTAGCTATCTAGAGATTTCAAGGCAATAATTTTTTCTTGGTTTAGTGATAGTCTTTGGGACCAAGCTAGTAGCTTGGGTTTGACTATCAATAATAGTAATTATCTTTTTTATTTGAGTTTAATACCTATTAACATATACCCTTGGGAACATGCTCTTGAGTCTAAGTTGAGCTCAAAGCATAAGAGATATAAAACCCACTCTCGTAGAATTGACAATTAACCCTCCATAATTTGTTGATGAGTTGATTTTACCCACATAATTTTGTTCTAAGAAGTGGAGCAATGATTTTAAGACCCAACATCCCTAATTATATTTGTTGGTTGTTTTGTGATTAGTTGTGTGTGTCCCTAATCACAAGTGTTTATTATGTTATTGGATGTATATGTCTCCAATCACATTTTTATTAGTGATAATGATTAGATGTGTTTGTCTCCAATCAATTTTTTTGGGTGATTATGATTAGACGTGTTTATCCCTAACCGTAATTTTTGAAAGCAAATGTGTGTGTCCTTGTTCATAACCTTGATGGTAGATAAATGTCTTAGTCCCTAGTCTTGATTCCACATGTAGATGTTTTTGTCCCCATCCTTGGATAAATTTCAGAAGTATAGTGAGGAAAAGTTGACTATTTCTTTTCTATCACAAGTATCTATGTGTACATCTACTTTTACCTTATGTTTATGATGAACCATTAAATGTGTTCTCTGCGTGGTGAAAATAGAATGTTAAACTATTGTAAACCAACAAAAACCTAACCACATAAAACTTTGTTTCTACAATTGATTCAAATCCACCATACACCAATGAAGAACCTAAAACATGCAAATCACAACAAAATAGGAAGATTATACCATTCACATGCTTAGTAAGGTTTGATCTCCATTGTATCCTATCTCCAGATCTTTCTTGATATGATTACTCTCAGATTTTGTATTGTGCACAAGAGCTTAACAAAAAACGGATTGTGGTTGTGTAGACGCTTGATTGCTTGATCGCATGAAGGTCACATGAAGATTGATTCGCTTGTTAGGGATATGATTGCATTAGTTAGGGTTGATAAAGATGAAAGGATCCTTTTATATATATAGTACCTTAAAAATGGAGGGCTAGGATTAAATGATGAAAAGATAAATGGTCAACTAGGATTAAAGGGTAGGTATAGAAATGATAAATATTAGAGAGGTGGTTAAAGACAAATTAAGAGATGAATGACAAGTGCCATAGAGGGAAAAAGATAATGAATTAATTAAATAGATAAAGATCTATTTAATTAATAGAAGTGGGTCCAATTAAATAAATAAAATATTTATTTAATTTAGAAAAAAGGATAATTTAAATAAATAAAAAATATTTATTGAAATAGGGAAAGGCTATAAGAGGATTAATTAATTAATTAAATAAATAAAAATCTATTTAATTAATAGAAGGCTTAAGATAAAATAATTAAATAAATAAAATATTTATTTAATTAATTTAAATAAATAAAAAATATTTATTGAAATAGGGAAAGGCTATAAGAGGATTAATGAATTAATTAAATAAATAAAAATCTATTTAATTAATAGAAGGCTTAAGATAAAATAATTAAATAAATAAAATATTTATTTAATTAGGCTAGGACAATTTTATAAAATGATGTAATATGGGGGTGTTGGGAACATTGTCAATATCTATGGAAGGGAGTTGTTATAGAAGGTTTTCTATAATATAGAATATACACTTATCCTATAAATATGCAAATATGCAAATGTATGGAACAAAATAAACACATAGAAGCATATTAGTATTATATGTGTACAAAACTGTTCTATTTAGCATCTATAACTTCAACCCAAATCTCTCATAGATTCTAGGATAGCCTTTGTTTTTCATAATCTATTTTTTTTTGTTTGAACCCAAGTCAAGTTTGTGATCATGGGGTCATCCCTACAAGTGCAAAATCGACCTACTTAAATTTGAGTTTATCCAATTGACCTCCATTATCGTGTACACCTAGAGATAACTATGCACATGTTTGCATGATTTATTGTCACACACTTATATAAAAAGACATCCATTTGCAATTATTTAGGACATTGAAGAACATATCTCACATGTCCATTCATTGAAGAAAGATCTTTCATTCTAGAGAACATTTAGAAGGTAATATATAATATGCATTTCTAGATTTGATGCTTAAAAAGAAAAAAAAGTAATAAACTTTATTTCTTGGTGAAATATATGTTGTTTTCAAGCATTTGTCAAAGTCATTAATTCAACATCTTTACAGAGCTTGGCATAGTGGAAAATAGTCGGATTTCGTCAATTGCAAGCCATAAATTGTACTAACTTCAATTTATAGTAAGAGATCAAATAATCCACTTTTAGATTGCATATAAGGTAAAATTAAGAAATCATCAAAGATCGAGTTTGTAGTAGCATACCAAGTTTATAATCACAAATTTTAGAGTTTTTCTCATCTAGTAATTATTATTTGATTATAAAACTAAGTGATCTATCCTCCTATTTACTTTCTATTATTTAACATAATTGTCTTTTATAATGTGATATATTATATCCATCTACTATTTAGTCAAAAGCCAATTATGTTTATGTATATGCTTTTCATTAGCTTAACCTAAACTAAACCTAAGAAAATGTTATTTTTCTTTTCAATTATATTACTCCCATCTTTTTGCTATATAGTCATATCACGAATGTATAGATCATTATGATATTAAACTAAACCCTTTTATATGGCAAAATGTCAAATCAAAATAGAATATATTGTGTTATCATTGACATGGGCACTTTTTTTATATAAGAAATGTGATATTTTCATAATTCATAAAAATATATTTATTTTAATACTTATAATTCTATATATATTCATAATACTCTGTAAAAAGACAAAATACATTTTTTTACACTCATCAATATGATGAAAGAGGAGAATATAATTTATTCTTTATCACACACAATTAAGTGATTTACACATAATTTTTTTCAAGGCTTAATCTTAGCAAGCACACACCACAGGGGCTTCACTTAGTGAACTTGGGTTATAGCATGTGTGTTCATGACATACTAAAGAATCCCCCTATTTTCAAAAAATATTACCCTAAACTCTTTTTTTGTCACCCCCTCCCAATACACATCCCGAATTAAACTCCCCCTGTTTTCACAAAATATTGTATTTTTTCATAGCCTAACCTCCCTATTTTCACCAGATAGGCAATATATTGTTAAAGAATTTTGGGATATTAAACCCCCCAATATGAATGCACGTGATATAATATTGCCTAACTAGTGAAGCCCCTATGGTGCACACACACCTTTAAAAGGAGGTGTCCATGAGGTTGTTAAGATCATCTCATTGAGAGATGGCATTGTTGGTGAAAGAGTACAATAAGAAAGAATGTTAAGGAAGAGAGGGGTGGTCCACACAAAGATTAAACAAAGATGTCAAACAAGAGTATTAAGGTTGGAGTCCTATGAAGGACCTTTAAGAATTATTTTTATGGAGCAGGGAGTTAATTAGGCAAAGAACAAAAAATGCAATAAGATTAATTAGAATTTTTTCCTAATCAATAAAAGCCCCTACTTTTTAGTTTATAGATTTTGAGGAGGTGCATTTGGCTCAAGGTTAGAAATTTTCCCACTAGTTTCAATTTTTTTTCTACCACTTATCAATCATATGAAGATTTTAGATTCTCCTGAATAAATCTAGAAAAAAATATCTTTATGTTCATATTTTTTTATCTCTCCGATGCAAACCAATATTTCTTTTTAGTTAATATTAGGAGGCAACAAAATGAATTTATGAGAATCACGATTTACAATGAATGATATAGATAACAAAATATTAGAGAGACTAATTATTTAGGAAAGGATAATATGTAATATTTTCTTAATTTTGGAGATAATTCTTTTTCTATTCATCTTTCTTTATGAAAATACTGAAATTTATTAATATAAATTTAATTAATCAATTATATAATATAATTATTTTTATAAATTCAATATTTATAAAATTAATGTATTATTTTAATCTTAAAATACTATGAAATTGTAACATATTAACAAATTAACTATATTTCTTGATTTAATGACATCCATATTAGAGACCTTTGCGTGCCTACTTCAATACAATAAAACAATTAATGAATTATTTAACATTAATTACCCTGCTTAAAAATACTCCTATAAATTCTCATATATTTTTTTGGCAGCCATCCTCCATGAAACCGCAGCCTGGTAGAATTTTTTTTTGAAAAACAGGGAGGAATTACGGCTAGATTGGTACCAAGAGGTGGAGGAGTAAAACTACTGGTGTTGGTGTTCCAAACTGCACCCATCTTAATTCGTTGTAGCATCTAGTATTGTCCCAAATTGCTCCAAACTGTAACTTGATTGTCTGCTATCAAGTGAAAGTTCTCACTGAATAACACTGCACTTTTCCACTCTCCAATTACGATCATAAAATGCCATTGCCATCTACTAATAATCCCAATCTCACAGCATTATGTTGGAGGAGGCACTGCACATTCTGCTTACCAAACACAAACCCCCTGAAGATTACTCTACATATCTTAAACTACTCCAAACATGTATTCTCAACAATGCGCTTTCACAAGGGAAAAGGGTCCATTCTTTCATCGCTCACAGGCGATTCGCATTTGCTACACGCACACCTTTTCATAATAAGCTTATTGACATGTATGTCAAGTGCCGAGGTTTGGTTGATGCTCGAAAAGTGTTTGACCATATGAAAGAACGAGACAGCGTCTCATGGAATACGATTATTACAGCGTACAGAAAAAATGGGTATCCTCATGAAGCAGTCACACTGTTTCACCAAATGCAACGAACAGGTCTCCAACCCGATCGGTTCACATTCGCCAGCGTATTCCCAGCCTGTGCCAAAATGGGAGCTTTGGAACAGGGTATAAACATCCATCAAAGCATAATGGATGAAGGAATTTTGTCAGATGTTGTAGTTGCAAGTGCTCTGGTAGATATGTATGCAAAATGTGGAAGTATAGACAAGGCACGTGAGCTGTTTGACAAAATGCCTGAAAGAAATGTGGTCTCGTGGACTGCGATGATTGCAGGATATGCACAAATGGGATTTGTTGAAAAAGCTTTAGAAACTTTCGAGCAAATGCAATTGGAAGATATAAAGCCAAATACTACAACTTTTGCCAGCATCCTCTCTGCCTGTGCTAAAGTGGGAGCTTTGGAACAGGGTATGGATATCCATCAGAGCATAAAAGATAAAGAAATTTTGTCCGATGTTGTACTTACAACTGCCCTGGTAGACATGTATGCAAAATGTGGAAGCCTAGATATGGCACGTGAATTGTTTGACAGAATGCCTCGAAAGAATGTGGTCTCATGGACTGCAATGATCGCAGGATATGCACAAAATGGATTTGTTGAAAAGGCTTTAGCAACTTTCAAGCAAATGCAATTGGCAAGTGTAAAGCCAAATTCCACAACCTTTGTCAGCATCCTCACTGCCTGTGCCAAAGTGAGAGATTTGGAAGAGGGTATGTACATCCATCAAAGCATACAGGATATAGGAATTTTGTCAGATACTGTAGTTGCAACTGCCCTGGTAGATATGTATGCCAAATGTGGAAGAACGGACGAGGCAGGTGATCTGTTTGACAAAATGCCTGAAAGAAATGTAGTCTCATGGAATGCCATGATTGCAGGATATACCCAAAACGGATTTCTTGAAAAGGCTTTAGAAATTTTCAAGCAAATGCATTTCACAGGTGTAAAGCCAGACTGTGCAACCTTTGCCAGCATCCTCCCTGCCTGTGCCAAAATGGGAGCTTTGGAGCATGGTATGGTTATCCACGAAAGCCTAATGGAAGGGGGATTTTTGTCAGATACTATAGTTGTAAATGCTCTAGTAGACATACATGCAAAATGTGGAAGCATCGACAAGGCATGTAAAATTTTTGACAGAATGCCTCAAAGGGATGTCATCTCATGGAATACAATGATTGCAGGATATTCTCAAAATGGTTTTGTTGAAAAGGCTTTAAAAACTTTAAAGCAAATGCACTTAGCACGTGTAAAGCCGAATTGCACAACCTTTGCCAGCATCCTTCCTGCCTGCGCCAAATTGGGAGCTTTGGAACAGGGTATGGACATCCATCAAAGCATAATGGAAGGGGGCTTTTTGTCAGACATTATAGTTGGAAATTCTCTGATAGACATGTATGCAAAATGTGGAAGCAGAGAAAAGGCTCGTAAACTGTTTGACAGAATGCCTCAAAGAGATGTCATCTCATGGAATGCAATGATTGCAAGATACGCACACTCTGGATTTGTTGAAAAGGCTGTAGAAACTTTCAAACTTATGCAATTGGCAGGTGCAAAACCTAATTCTACAACCTTTGGCAGCATCCTCACTGCCTGTGCCAAAATGGGAGCTTTGGAGCAGGGTATGGACATCCATCAAAGCATAAAAGACACAGAATTTTTTTCAGACGTTGTAGTTTCAACTGCCCTGGTAGACATGTATGCAAAATGTGGAAGCATAGAAAAGGCACGTGAATTGTTTGACGCAATGCCTCAAAGAAGTGTGGTCTCATGGACTGCAATGATTGCAGGATATGCACAGAATGGATTTCTTGAAAAGGCTGTAGAAACTTTCAAACAAATGCATTTTGCAGGTGTAAAGCCAGACTCCACAACCTTTGCTAGCATCCTTCCCGCCTGTGCCAAAATGGGAGCTTTGGAACAGGGTATGGATATCCATCAAAGTATAAAGGATAGCAGAATTTTGTCAGATGTTGTAGTTGCAAATGCCCTGATAGACATGTATGCAAAATGTGGAAGTGTAGACAAGGCACGCGAACTATTTGATAGAATGCCTACAAGAGACGTGGTCTCATGGAATGCAATGATTGCAGGATATGCACAAAATGGATTTGTTGAAAAGTCTTTCGAAACTTTCAAGCAAATGCAATTAGCAGGTGTGAAGACAAATTCAACAACCTTTGCCACCATCATTTCTATCTGTGCCAAAATGGGAGCTTTGGAACAGGGTATGGATATTCATCAAAGCATAATGGAAAGGGGATTTTTGTCAGATATTATGGTTGGAAATGCTTTGGCAGACATGTATGCAAAATGTGGAAAAATAGACAAGTCATATGAATTGTTTGACAAAATGCCTCAAAGAGATGTAATCTCATGGAATGCAATCATTGCAGGATATACACAAAATGGATTTGTTGAAAAAGCTTTAGAAACTTTCAAGCAAATGCAATTGGCAGGTGTAAAGCCAAATTCCACAACCTTTTCCAGCATCCTCTCTACCTGTGCCAAAATGGGAGCTTTGGAACATGGTATGTACATCCATCAAAAGATAATGGAAAGTGGGTTTTTGTCAGATATTATAGTCGGAAATGTTTTAGTAGACATGTATGCAAAATGTGGAAGCATAGGCAAGGCACGTGAAATATTTGACAGAATGCCTGAAAGAAATGGGGTGTCATGGAATGCAATAATTGCAGCGTATGTACAAAATGGATTTGCTGAAAAGGCCTTAGAAACGTTCAAGCAAATGGAATTGGCAGGTGTAAAGCCAAATTCCACAACCTTTGCCAGCATCCTCCCTGCCTGTACCAAAATGGGAGCTTTGGAACAGGGTATGGACATCCATCAAAGCATAATGGAACGGGGAATTTTGTCAGATATCATAGTTGAAAATGCTCTGGTAGACATGTATGCAAAATGTGGAAGCATAGACAAGGCACGTGAACTGTTTGACAAAATGCCTCAAAGAAATGTCATCTCATGGAATGCAATGATTGCAGGAAATGCACAAAATGGATTTTGCGAGGATTCTCTCAAAGTCTTTGAATTAATGAAGCACTCTGGAACTTATCCTAACATTATAAGCTTTGCTTGTGTTCTATGTGCATGCAGCCATGCAGGTTTAGTGGATGAGGGCTGTACATATTTCAATCACATGAGTAACACTTATTGCATTACACCTACAGTTGATCATTATTTGTGCATGGTTGATCTTCTTGCCCGTGCTGACTATCTTGAGGACAGTCTAAACTTTATCATTAAGATGCCAATTAAACCTGTGGTCGTTGTTTGGATGTGTTTTCTTGGCTCCTGCAGAACACATATGAATATAGGCTTAGGGGTATTTACAGCGATGGTGCTTTTTGATTTGGATCCTGAAAATGCTGCGACTTATGTTCTTCTCTCAAACATCTATGCAGAAGTGGGCAGGTGGGCTGAGGTTCAAATGGTAAGGAAATTGATGAAAGATAGAGGAGTTAAAAAGATCCCTGGATGTAGTTGGGTTGAAGGCAATCAAATGGTACATTCATTTTGTGTAGGAGAAAGATTGCATCGGTAGGCACAGGAGATCTATGCAAAGCTAGAGAAATTGGCTTGGGAGATGAAAGCAGCAGGTTATTTTCCAGATTCAAGACATTTACTTAATGATGTGGAAGAGGAGGAATTGGAATTATTTCTCTGCCACCATAGTGAAAAGTTGGCAATTGCATTTGGTTTGTTGAACACAACCCTTGGAACAACTATTAGAGTTGTTAAGAACCTTCGAGTATGTGCTGATTGCCATGCTGCAACAATTTTTTTCTCCAAGATTGTTGCAAGAGATGCAAACAGTTTTTATCGCTTTAAAGTGTGACAATGTTCTTGCAGAGATTATTGGTGATGCTAAATGAAGCAATCTGAAAATTAGGCTGACAAAAATAATAATGCACACTATGTCAGACCTGCAGTAATAATGGACAAGGTTTTATTTTCAGTTTCTAGTCAGTTTCTTTTCTTTTTCGTTTTTCTTTTTTGTTTTAGTATACGGCAATCTAGACAATGCCGTTGGTTTCACGTGCAATTCAGATCAGTGGTTAGATACACTGTTTGTATATCTGTCAAAGATCTGTTTTTTGATAACAAAGACATGTCATTGAATTGTTTTCAGGAAACCTGCATCTGTATGAAATGAAAAGCTGGAGGAGGAGGTGGAGAATAGGGAAAAAACAGAAGGTGAGGAACACTTAAAATAAATGAAAATATGATTGACAAGTAGGAAACGGGAGAGAAGGGCTCACAATCTTTCCTTCCTATATTGTATGTTTCTTTTGTTTGGATTAATTGTATATTTTTTTTCCTATGCCAGGTCAACCATTTGAGATTAACTTACACATTTCATAGTAGGTATATAATTTCGTAGAAGTGCATATAGATTTTGCCTCATTTGTAATTAGCTAATTTTGCTTCACATCCCTTTGCTTGGTAAGATAGCTAATAGAGATGTGAGTTCACAGATATTTTTTAATTTAATTTGATTTCAATTTGTTTTCTTTTTTAATTAGAAATATATATATATATATACTGCATTTATGTTCTAACTAGCAAATATGCATGGCACTTGATAAATTTGCATAATTAGCCGATAGGCTATATTATGTGTGAGCTTTTCACGGGAAACAAGTCTCACACTGTTAAAGCGTTTGCTGGGAAACCATTTTCAGTTACCAGTTTTTGTAGTCACCGCTCCACATCAAATCTTTCAGCTGTAAAAATCACATCAAATCTGCTTGAAAACATAAGGAATGAAGTTGGATGCAATATTTGTAGATCTAGTTTTTGTTCATTGTGAATAGATTGAAGCATCAACTTTAGGGAGATTGATTTTGGTTCGTCTCATTTATTTAAATTTCTACTTTGGTAGGGTTTAATAATATTTCTCCTGTAAATTCTGCCCATTTATTTTCATTGACATTGCTGGCAGCATGACCAGGTATTAGGAGTAGCTTGATGACTATAAACTACTTCTCCACATTTACCATCAACAAAGACAGGTAACTTCATTTTTAACTCAACTCTGGAAAACATTAGTTTCGTATGTTTTAAATTACTGAAAAACTAAGCTGAACGTCATGGAAATTTGTAAACTCTATCGCCATTTTGGGTTTTATGATGAGAAAAAAATTAAATTAGTTCTTCCTCTTAATTCCCCATAGATCTCTCTTTGCACATTTTTCTTCAACTGTTTTAAAGTGTGCATGTATCATTTTTGGCTTCGAGGTATTGTTAAAAATGGTCTTTAAATTATTCGCTATTCTGATTTTACTTTGGTTATCATCTGTAGCTTGCTGACATCACTACTACTTTGGCCACTTCCTCGTTCCTCCTCATCTTCTGTGCAAGAGCAGCTTGATGATCATAAATTACTTCCTTGCAATTACTATGAACAAGGACAGGTAATTTAATTTTTAAAATCATCTGTGTGAAACAAAAGTTAGTATATCTTCAATTACCAAACAGCTAAGTTGCCTGCTGTGGAAATTTGTAAACTCTGTTTCTATTTTTGGGGTTTCATGGATGAGAAAAAAAAAATAGTTTTTCTTGGATATTTACCTCAAATCTCACTCTGCACATTTTTCTTTGACCATTCTAAAGTTTGCATGATTCATTTTTAACTTTGATTGATTGTTATTAACGGGCTCCTTTCACAGGATTAACAAGTCTAGAATCTGCCCAACCAGTATACTGGGGTTTGTTTTGTCATGTTAAGCAGGTTTGCCCCTACCAATCATTAATTTAAAAAGGGGCACAAAGTTTATCAATAAAGAAAAATTCAACAAGCTACGGGTATTATTCAAATCTTCTTGCTTTTCTCTAGTACTTTATTTGTATATCTGACTGCCTTTCATCCTTAGTAGGTACTGCAAGGTACGTGCTTTTCAAAGTACACGTTCTTCATTCCCTATGAGTTGATCACGTTTAACAAAATCTTGTTTTCTCACCTAGATCCTGCTAGAACTTATCTATTACATGTTTTTTTGGTCAATTCCATATGACAACCAGTATTTTCGTCATTCATGTATCTATATGACCTATTTAAGTTTCAAGGTTATGTCAAAAAAGCTAAGATATATATTCGGTTTGATATCATGAATTATATCTGTGTTGGCAAGTTTTCCTACTGGGCTTTGTATGTTCAAACTTCAGGATTATACAGGAGGAGCAGAAACTACAGTGGGCCCTTGGTAATGTTCATACAGAAGGCAGGGGTTCGTGCCAATGGAGCTGTGTGGGTCTGCGTTGAGGATTCTTTGCCAGAGATGTTTAAGGGTATGCACTGTTCGCATCAGTTTTGCCCTTCCTGCATGACCTGGTATATACTTTCATGGCTGCAATAGAAGAGGCAAAACATTTACTGTCCCCAGGACTGTTCTGGAGAAGCCCTGACACCTCAAGAATGCTGTTAATTTTTGCCATCAGAAATCTTCAATAAGTGGTCAATTGTGATCGTGGAGGCCCAAATTATTGAGTCAAAAAAGGTCTATTGCACTTTTCCCAACTACTCCGAGTTGCTAATAAAGAAGGATGTTGCAGGCATAAGAGAAAATGACATATTGAAAACCGAATGCCCCTTCTGTAATAGAATGTTTTGTGTGAGGTGTATGGTGCCCTGGCATGCTAAACTTAATTGCTCTCAATTCCAAAATTTGTCGTCTGCATGAATAAGTGAAGTAGATTTACAGCTTTTCAAGCTTGCCCAGGATCTCAAACGACAATGCTGTGGGAAATGCAAGGGCATGATTGAATGAGCATTTGGATGCAATCACATGACATGAGGGTAAAAAACCTCAATCTTCCTTTTCTTCCTGAAATCCTTCTTCCAGTGTTGTCCTACAAGGAGTATAACCATGCCATTAAAGTTAGACAAGATTTACACCTAGTAGCCCTCCAGAGGTTGAACATAGATCTCTGTGCTAATACAAGCGTTACACTTAAGTTTATTTTGTCCTCACCTTGATCAATCTTAATGGATCCATGTGCACCTGGAATGTTTTGATGGGGACATTAGGAAAACAGTCCATATTCCATCAAATTGAGTGTAAGAGGATGACTAATAGCTTAGGGGTAGATCCATATCACAGCCATCTAAAAACTTCGTGATAAAAGAATTTATGCATTGACAACTCTCACTTAAAAGGATGATAGAACCTTGTGAATGACTTAAGTTTGAGCCTTTGTCCCCATTCTTTTTATTTGATGCTAAAGCATCAATTCACCAGTTCTTTTGTACAGGTTTTTCAGAAGCATTTTAAAAATTTATTTACTATTTGTTTACCTATATGTATTGATTGTTTGTTTATGAAAGTGACCATAGATTTAAGTATATTATAGCCGAGGATATGAATTCTGCTGTAGCGCTAGATGGAATGGCAAATGGATGCCCAAATTGCTCTTGTCCTCAAACCAATGTGAACCGCCTTCTACCATAAATTAAATTGAATTGATCTTTCTGTTACAATAACTTTTTTTTTCATAGAACTTCCAAAAGCTTAACTTGTATATGGATTTTGTTTCTTTATATATGCATTAAAGCTTTGGGACAAAGCCCCTACTTGTGCAGGTATATAGTAGTTGCTTTGCTACCAGGTTCCTCTAAAACCCATCCTGTACCTGTGTAGGTACGGTTTGGGTTCTGGTCCCTTGCTGGTTCCCCATTGGGTTCGGCCAAGGCCCCACTTAGGCACCCCAGGAGGAACCCTAAGCAAACCTGAGCTGAACCCAAGGGCTGTCCAAAACAGAAAAAAAGTTGTTTTTAAAACATTTTTATAAATAGAAAAATTGTCTGAATACACAATTTCGACCTTACCTGATAAAATTGTGATAATGGCATGCCCATAAAGGTTTGTCACGTAATAAACTTGATTACAATTAGGGGGTGACAAGGAATTGGGATCTAAGTCTTGAGTGGTTGACTTAGTGTTATTGTTGCACTTCTTGTTAGAAAATATATTTAGATGAGGCAGCTTGTATAGTACATGGCTAGTGGAAGCAGCATTGTAGCTCATTGTAATTCAAGTAAAATTGAACCAAATGTTAGACTTTGATGCTTTTGATGAAGAGCAATATGAAGATTATTAAATATTGATTGTTATTTTCATTGTATATTGACATTTGACAAATCATTGAATTATGAATTTATGAGTGTTTACTTTTTTTTTTTTTTTTTGCAAATTATGAAGTTTCAAATATTTTTTTATATCATTGTATCAGGTTTCGATACTGCACCCATATTGGAACCAGTTAAATTAGACTCATCATTCAACAACTGTATTTACATACTTTTTGGTTTGGTTTGAACATCAATAGTCAAATGTAGGAATTTTAGAGATTGTGTGAGCACCCAAAAATACTTGTGAGTTGGTGCATTTGTAGAAACTAACACATGTTTATCCTTACATCATTTCTTCTGCTGCAATTTAAAGTGTTTATGCAACTGAACTATCTTGTAAATTGAATTTAGGTACCTCATTCATTACCTTACCCACTTTTGGATGTCTTATAAAGATTAGACAAATGTTAAGTTAGAGACAATTGTTGTATAGGTACACTTCTTGCTAGCTCGTGGCTTCAAAAATTTGCGGAGTGATCTGGCCTTTGAGTGAATTATTGGAAAGAACAAAACCTGTAAATTTTGTAGGATACCCAATATCAGAGGGATAAGCCCCTCTAACTTGTTTGTATGTAACCTTAGGTACTTCAGCAGGCTGTAATTTCCAAGCTTTGCAGGGATGCCACTGGGTAGGAATTTTTTGTTCAAATAAAGTTGGGTTAAGTAACGTAGCGATCCAAGAGAGGACAGTATGGGCTTTGTGAGCTAATTTTGGATGGCATGTATCATGGTGAGATTGTTGCACTTGCCCAACTCCCTTGATAATAATCTACTTGTATTAATTAGGTTTTAACATTGGAGCAGAGGATATCTATGTCGACCACTATTCACTCTTCCATCGTGCCAACAACCTCGTTAATGCTATCACAGCTTCCATGACATCACCATTTCAAATTTTTGAACCATTTTTTTTTGGTATGGATACAACATTATAGCGGCAGTGGATTTCAACATATATATGTTTGTTTTAGAAGTTTTTTTCGACCAACCTATCATGAAGAAGGGGAACCTTTTTTTCATATCTCGAAATATTCAAATCCCAATAAATTGTATAAGTTCTTATATTTTCTTTGCTTTTCTCTCTTGAGATAACTTCTTTAGGGTTTTGTAATATCAACCGGTAATGCAAATCAGCCACAACAATAACTATAGTCCATACAATATTGTGCAGGTGTCAATAGCCTTCAACCATTTTGCAAAAGGCCTTGAACAATGCATGTCAAGGTTTTAAGTTTAAACTATACAATCTTGTCTTTGTTATATTTTATCTTCCATTTGTGCCCTTTCATTCTAACATTAGACTTAAAACTAAAAATAAAGTGTGACCATTGAACAACAACATATGTCGACAATGCTACTTCCATGTGGTGAATAATGACTATACTCACTAGGAAATGTATGCAATCAATGGAAGCTCAGATCCCACCATCAAAGATAGGGTAACAAGCCCTAAAACCCCTTTTGCCAAACAGACAAAAACCCTTGTCTTTCATGGTCAATGGATTTACATAAAAACCATTTTTATGTATTTTAATAATTTATTTCAAAATCAAAATTGCATACACAAATATACCATTCTATACATAAAACATTTTGAATTAAGCTAATGCATCTTATATGCATATATTAATCTACTCTCTCTAACATATTATCTTATATATAATTTTTTATTTGTATAAGCCTTGCACCTCCTAGTGCAAATGGTAGTGAGGCATATAGATTGATGTTAGAGAGAAGATAATAGCATGTGTATGTGGAAAATTAAAAATAGAATTTATATTGTATGCATTTACAATATCCTTAAATTGGGCATGATGAGATTAATAACTTGATGTTAATGAGATGAGGGTTTGAAGGTGGGAGAGAGCTAAATGGGGTATTTCACAAGTGTTTAGAGCAACAATATGTTTAAATCAAGAGAAACTCGAAACAATAATTGCTATTAAAACTTTAGAGAAACACTTGTATGGAAGACATCCATAAGATTTTAAAGAATAGTATGATTATACTCACAATATGGTCAAATTGACTACTTTATCCACCTAACAAATGTATGTTAAAGATAAATTCTATTTGATAAGGGGAATTGAATAACTTTGCATTGGTTGCATGCCCATCAAATGCTAAAAAAACTAAATTATATGTACCACATCTAAGGTTTCTTTATAATCCTTAATCACAACTACATTAAGAATCTCGAATTTTTGTGCTAGTTTCAAGTCAAGAATTTATAATGGAGGTTTTAATTCATTATGTTCAAACATGAATCATGTGGCTAACAATTTTTCTTTAGTCAATTTAAAATGTTTGAATATTATCACAAGCAAAATGTTTGTATACAATGTGTGGTGTCCTAAATTGCGCCCAATGCATTTATGACACTTATGCATGGCACCCGGTGCATTAATGACGAACTCGCAATCAAAATCTCGTCATTTTGGCATCATGAACCCCGAAGACAAAGTGCCTTTGTTCGCCCTAAAACTCCATTTGGGCCTATCTTTGACAAGACAACAACACACTATGCTAACATCCTGATGAGTTCATGGAATCTCGCATCCTGTAGATAATCAGACGCCTTTCGACATGTGTCCCTAGGCTTGGTTTCGATTGTAATGACTCTCCATGCTTATTTCCAATTTAAAAACTCTTCCTTGCTCATTTGGAGGCATTCCTTTGGGCTCTCTTGGTTACTCCTTGGCTCTCTTCGATCTCTTGATGCTCTCTTGAATGCTCTAAGAACACTATCAAGCTATCTCCATCTACAACGCTTTTGCAACTATCTTGCAATAACAAACACGTATCTTGAGCTTCATCACGCTCGTATCTCGAAAAGGGGGTTTTGGTTGTAGACCTCGTCTTCTCTTTATCATTTATCTATCTTTTATCATTGCATGCAATTTATCTATCATATCTTTAAATGTATCTATCATCTAAGTGCATTTAACTTATCATTTTATCATTTTTTATCTACTTGCAATAGGGGTTTGCTTCCATTAAGCGGAGTATAACTTCTATTTGCAATTTTATCCATTATCTTTTATCCAATTTATCTACCTGGCTGTCCGTGGAGGTGGAAACACCAAAATGGGGGTCTAACTGAAGCGGGCCCCTATATAGCCCCAACATTTCCCCCCGTCTCTATGTGTGTAGGTGACGAACAGGTTTTGGGCGGTTGTAGAGAGTTGTTGTGCACTTTAGTTAGATTTTGTGTTCTCTGGTCGTACAGACGATAGCATGCCGCACTAGCGACCGAGACCTGGGACCTTCTCGATTCTCTAGTATAATCTATTTTTAATTTTGTATTGTATTGTTAGTTTAGATTTTTCGTGTTTTATCATTTATGCACTTTAATTGCTTTATTTACTTCTCTATTAGCATAGTTTTATTTTGTTGTTATCCCTTAGCTCACCCTTAGCGCCAGTTTAAGTGAGGTAGTGGTGGATCGATTTTCTCTGTAGGATTCATCATCTTAGAGGTGGCAAATCCCCTCCTCTACACAATGAAGGCAAGAAAGATAGTTTTTTGTAAAAAAAATTAGAATGAAAAACTTCAATTCTTCATCTTATGTAAATGCATTTGACAATTTTATGGTTATAAGTGTTGGTGTAAATATGGTTTTACCTATTTATGTAGGCTTAAGTTTACTAAGGCCAACATAATATTTGGGTAGCTGCATTTAGTTGCACATTATTTGATAATGTTTAGCGTATTTAATAATTGTTGATAGTAGTCGAACGGTTGTTGTACCTACCTCATCACACCTTCGCTTTAAGCAAGGCATATGTACATATTTTGTATCTCATCTTAATATATTTTATCTATTTGGTGACATAAGCTTTCTATTTCTCTTTTTGTGAAGGTTTTATTGGAGATGGTTGATCCTGACTTCTAGAATTTTACTCCTACATGGTATCAAAGCCAACAATATTGTCTCTTTCTAGTTTGAGAGTTTTTCACTTGAGTTTTTGAGGTTAGATTCCAGGTGATTTTGATTTGTAGTTGGAGACATTCATCATTTGGGGCTTCGAATAAATTACAAATTTTACATTTTTATTTGGCAACTTTATGATTTCAGTATGGGTCAATACAAGAAGTTGAATCTACTTTTTGGCCAAAAAGTGGAAGTGTTTTCCCCGATTTTCAGATTTTGGCACATTTGACCTAAAAATTTGAAACACTTGGAGATTGAATCTTGAAAAAAGTCAGTAATACAAAATGTAGCACTCAGATTCTACTTTCCAAATATGTAATTTATTTTAATACCTAGATAATATAAATTGACTTTCAAAAGGGATTTCTAAAAATCATTTTTTTAAAATGCTTATTTCAGGACCATACCATGCATGTGTACGACCACCACTTTTTGACACAAATAATAGTTTTTTTTTCAAACCCTCCTGTGAAATGATTTGTAACACATTGAAGATTGATGGGGATATTTTTTTGTAATATTTTTTGAATTAATTTTTAATTTACCCTAATTGTCGTTTTAAAAACTCATCATGTACAACCAACATAATTTGACTTGAGCTTATCTTTTTAATTTTTTTTTGTGTAGATTAATGACATTAAAAAAAAATTCATAAAACGTAAAAATAAAAAACTTATTAAATAAATAAAATCAATTAATATTTCAAGTTTATGGACTAGATTGAGTACAAATTAATTGAAAAATTAAAAAAAAATCAAATCTTGAAAAAAAATACATATTTAGAAGCTACACAATGTAATCTGAAATGGGTTTTAATTTCGTCGAAAAATTCTCTGATAATGGGCATGAAAAATATGATAGAAGTTAGTATTTGAACATGTTATTGATAGAAGCTTGAACTTGTAGGTCCAAGCTAAAGGTTGGGCATTCCATGCCTTTTCCAAACCTAAATTCGATGCACATGGCAGGCTTTGTTTTCAAAATTGAAGTAACGGGGCCTTGTTTTACTAAACGGAGCTCGATTCTTAAAATGGGGCCTTGTTATGTTTTTTACCATTAAAATGAGTTTGTAGGATTTTTTTTTTTTTAAATTTTACAAAACAGGGCCTCGTTTTTACATAACGGGTCCCTGTTATTTAAAAATATCTATTTAAAAAAAAGGGGCCCCATTTTATGAATTTTTGGCTTGAGAGCCCGAAGCATAACGGGTCCCCATTTCCGACAACCTTCTTCCCACCACATGTGCTTCCCCCTAATTGGGAGCCAACTTTTTGCACCCACCTATATTAGCAATAAGCACCATTCCATTTGGCACATATTGTTGCAAGGTGTGCACCCTTGGTCTCCTTGTGCTGTGTAGCGCAACGCTCGGGTTTGTGACATGGCTCAACTGCCTCCTGTGGATTCATTAAGTCGTGTGGTTGTATCAAGTATTAACAATTCAATATTTTGGTGTAATGACAACCATGTTTCCAACAAGTGGTATCCGAGCTTGGGTCATAGGTTCAAACCCCTCACTTGCACTGGAGGGGAGATTGTTGCAATGTGTGCGCCCTTGGTCTCCTTGTGATGTGCAACACAACACTTGAGTTTGTGACATGGCTTAAGTACCTCCCATGGGTTTATTAAGTCTCGCGGTTGTATTGAGCATTAACAGGTCGATCTTTTGTGTAACGACAACCGTGTTTCCAACACATATCACATACTTTGCAGGCGGCCCATCAACATTTAATCTAGCCTATATTCAAAACCAATTCATCTTGTGTAGCCCACTTAATTAAATAACCTTATTACTTAATTCATTAGTTCCTTTTTCATCACACATAAATAAATAATTTTATTATCATTTTATATGTTTTCCACTTCACGCATGGCTAAAATAAACTTCACATATGGCTAAAATAATTAAATATTATTATTATTTAATTGCGGTTGTATTCTCTTTGCCAAATTCCAAGAACAAAGGGGTCCTAAGTACACTTGTTACCCACATCTCTTATGATGAATGATCCCACAATAGTGGGTTACACTTTTTGGTCAAACTTGACATTAAAATTAACATTTTCAACTAAATCTTCACAATTTGACACCTATAGCAGATAAACCATTAAGAATTTAAAGAAGATTCAAACTAGTGTTTTGTGAGATTTTGTCTTTAGATTCTAAATGTTTTTTTGTTTTTGTTTTTGTTTTTTTTTTGTTTTTTTTTTTGTTTTTTTTTTTGTTTTGTTTTGTTTTGTTTTTTTGTTTTTTTTTTTGTTTT
Organism: Cryptomeria japonica; assembly: GCF_030272615.1. Lineage (NCBI taxonomy): Eukaryota > Viridiplantae > Streptophyta > Pinopsida > Cupressales > Cupressaceae > Cryptomeria > Cryptomeria japonica. The sequence continues at coordinate 506,374,220 of NC_081413.1, read as the reverse complement.
TTTTGTTTTTTAAATTGGAATTACATTGTAAAAATTATTACGTCTATTTTAATAACTAGTTTTTAATAGTAAACAACATTCTCAAAAGGTGATGTGTATGATGTCGTGCATAACTTTTTTTCTACAAATGATAAAATTCAATTTTTTTTGAATTTAGATTTGTAACATCAATATCTAGCACTTGCATTTGGTTTCATAATATTTGTTGAATATTTTTTTAATTAAGTTTTGAAGTCAAACTAATTATAATTTAGACATAGGTATATGATGTTGCACACAATTGGTTTTATATGTATCGAATTTCAATTTTCTTTTTGTAGAAACAAGGATATTAATCCTTCGTGCATAGATACTTATTAGAATTTTTTTCAATAATTTACTAGTTTTCCACGTGTGTAGAACAAAGAACTTAATGTTTGATGAAAAACCTATGTTTAGTAGAACTAACAAATAATCATAATAAAACCAAAATATATTAAAATTATACTTGTTGGAAAGCCTACAATCCTGCAACTTGGTTTGTCAACATCATTCCATTTGCAAGTCCAACCCAATCTTTGAAAGTAAAATTTCTAAGGAAAATTGAAGAGGGATAACAAGGAGACATAGTTAGGGACCTTCATTCTAAGGACCTTCGAATGAAGTGCCTTCATTTGAAGGTATTCAATGACCTTTGTTTGAAGGTATTACATGCTAAGGAAAAAAAAACCCTTCGAACGAAGGTAATTTCCAAAAATGAAAAAAAGGGACCTTCGATTTGAAGGTCCCTTTTTATTCCTTTTTTGGTAGCTTCTATAAAAGTAATGAAAAGGGACCTTCATTAGAAGGATTCTTTTTTTCATTTGTGGAAATTACCTTCGTTCGAAGGTTTTCACCTTTCGAACGAAGGTACTTTGTGACGTACCTTCGAATGAAAGAACTTTCATTCAAAGAAAGACGATTTGAATGAGGGTATTTTTAAATTATGGCCTCCACCTGAGTTTAAAATATTTTTGATTACGTGAAAAACAGGTTTTGAAGGGACCCGAAACCCTTTACAAATCAAGCAAGGGATAGAACTTGACGACTCAACAAAGAGGAGAGAGTCGCATCCAAAAAAAAGAGTATGCCCCGAAAGACAACAGGCAACCCAACCCGAGTTCAAAATGTTAATTCCCAAGTTTGTGATGCATTATTATGGGATCACCCTCATGGTTACGACATTCTCTCCACCAACTTCCAAGAATAAATGACACCTAAGTACACTTGTCCCTTACATCTCTCATGGTTGCAACTACTTACTAATTCAATTAACGCCCTCCATATTCCAACAACATCCATCATGACCCTCAATTATCTCCTAAATCATATGAAATCCTCTCATTCATCCTTCATTGTTGATCTCCCCATCACATCTCCATCACCCATTGCCTCTCCCAAAAACCTATAAATTGGGGCACATTCTCATTTACTAATGTTTTGAATCATACATATGTTATCCAAATAGGATCTTTAAATTGTGCAAGAGCATCCACATTCCAACCAATAACTTGGAGCAAATCAAATTCATCATAACTTTTTATGGTAATATTGCTTTTACTTTTTATGTTATTGCTTCGTTTCAAATTTCTTTGTGAGCTCTATTTGAAGTTTTACTTTATATTTTAATATAAACTTTCATTTTTGTTTGTTTCCATTTTGCATTTTTAGATTAGAGCATTACAATTATAACTTCAACAAACAATAGAAGTAATGAATGTTCATCAACATTCCATAAGCTAATAGCAAAGAAAACTTTGGCACCTTGTAGAAAGAGAAAGGCAAAGACTCATATGAACTTGCTGAAGAGAAATCAACATAGTATGGATAATTGAAATATCCCCACTTAAAATCTTTAAATAAATTAGATGTGTGTTGGTTTGTTGTTGCATGTCATTTGATAATGACTTAGTTTTTTGAAGTGGGTATTAATAATCTCAATGATATCTTGGGTTTTTTAGACCTAGGTATGTTGGACTTGGCCCTACAATATTCTATATTTGAAGGGTTCAATGAAGACTAGTTTAATATGTTTGATTTAGGAATAGAAGGTCTCGTTTTATTCACTTTCTTTACTTGTAGAGCTACTAAAAATGAAAAATAGGTGGGAGAACAGTAGATCCTTTGTAATCACTAGTTTGCATCCCTATGGTGGAATGGAATGCAAGGTAAAGTTGTCATTATTAGTGTAACCCCTCCAATAGGAAACACTTTAGGCAACCTATAAAACTTTGGATTGATAGGTGGCATGACCAATGACAATAATAAGAATGCGTTCTTTGTTTTGACACCATAAGATTTAAAATTTTGTTTTTGAAGGGAAATAGTTGTCATGCATCAAATACTATTATCAAGTCAATTTTAGCCGCAAAATGATAGCAATACTTGTGTCCCATGGTAGTCATCATAATTTCCCATCTTAGGAATGCCACATTTGGTCAATATTTTTTGTAAGTGGATTACATTAAACTTACAAATTGCATGCCAATTCGAAGAAGAATTATCCATTTATTCAACCAAAGCCTTGGAAGTAATTACATAGTGTGACAAATCATGAAAATAACTAATTTAGACATTTGTAAGGTTTGGAATGAAATAATGTTATAGGGACATTTCCAAGGCCATTTTACAAAGCGTGATAAATTTTTTCGATAAAAAATACTTACCATTTGAGAAATATTAAACAATCAAGTTTTTGTTAAGCAGTCAATAAAAAAAATTAAATCAATATTTTAATAGAAGATGGAGCAAAATAGTTTTATAGGGAATTTTATGAGGTTATCATTGATGATGTGGTAAGTTTTCAAGAAATTTTTTTACTCCACATAAAAGATATGGTTATTATTTTTTGAAGCATTTTATAGTTCCTAAAGTCCTTAATACTCACAACATTATCCGTTGTTAATATTTTTTTGATCCAAAAACTATTTAGAGTTTTGAAAATTATTTTGTTAAAGCTTTACAGAGTTCCGAGAACCCTTAGAACCCTCAACTATTCCTAATTCCAATGGCTTCTAAATCCCTCAAAACCCCTAAGAGTTCTTAATCCACCCATAAGTCTTAACCATTCTTAACGATGCCCAAAGTCCTAACATTACCTATTCATTCATGTTTTGATAAAATTTATATTAATTAATCAACATTATTGATTTGGAAGAGTTGTTTTTGGATTAGATTTTGTAGTAGTTTTTGCATAACATTTGGGATCACACACTCTTGATCCATTTTGTTCTTGATAGCATTCAGTCATTATTGTTAATGCATTAGTAGCTTCTGCAAGATAAGACTCTCCTAACTCTCTACTCTGTTATTAGTTTACTCATTCATGCTTTATATTTATCAGACTATAACATTGATCATAATTATGATATTGATATTGGATAATGATGGATTAGATTGACGATCTACTTAACTATGTTAAGCGTCAATCTAAATGTTATCGAGCTACTAACTCGATAGCATATTAATATCGATTCATATATGAATCAACATTAATATACTATCGGGGTATTAACCCGATAGCATATAATGCTAACCGTAATTGTTATTGTTTACTTTATATTGATCCATTATTATATGCTTTGATATCGATTCATCATCGGGTATGTTTTATATCGGAAACAATTAACAAATACCGATTCATGATCGGATGTGTTTATAAGCGTTGTTATCATTAACAGTGATACTGATTCACTATCGGGTATGTTCATAAGCATTGTTACCATTAACAATGATACCGATTCATTATCGGGTATGTCTATAAGCACTGTTATCATTATCAATGATACCGATACATTAACAGGTATGTTTGTAGCACCGATTAGTTATGGATCGGTTAATGTTAGTAAGGGTCACGACCAAGTGACATCTTGGTCGGACATGTCTAAAAGACATGTTTGATCAAGGTGCCACTTGATCGTGGCCATCCTACTACTTATACATCATTCAAACCAAAGGAGATGACATTGTAATCAATACATGTTCATCCTCCTAACCTGCAGTAAAAGAAAGATAGCAATATTAGTGTCATAGTCATAATATCAAAATTAAAATACACCATCCTGCATATAACTTGTCCATTAAATTGGAAATTACAATACTTTTACATGGTATCAAAGCCAAGTTGATCGAACTTGAGGCTATTTAATTTCGTGAAACAAATTTATGAACAAGTTTATATACTACATCACATTTCTTCAAATGGCCAGTGCTATCAGATTCGAAGACAAACCTGGAGGTGGTGATGATTTTTCAGCCTGTAAATTTAGAATTCAAATGATCTTAAAGGAGAACAAAGTGCATTCGTTTGTTCAAACTAAAAATGATCAACTTGAAAATGAACCTGACAAAACAACATGGATTGAGGGAAATAAAAAGGCAATAAAAATAATAGTTGATGGGGTGAGAAACAACATAATGCCCATCATAAGAAAACATCAGACAACCTATAAAATGTTCAAAGCTCTTGAAAGCACATTTGAGATATCAAATGCAAGTCGAACTCTAGCATTAAAACGAGAAATAAATCACATCACCATGAACAAAGGGGAGACAATCAACGCCTACTTTATGCGGATATCAGTTCTAAAAGATGAACTTGCAACTCTGGACTACGAGATCCAAAGCAAAGAGTTAACACTCATTGCTTTAGATGGGTTGCCTAGTGGATGGAGCACATTCGTCCAAGGCATTAGTGCAAGGTCCAAATATCCCAAGTTTGAAAGATTAAGGGATGACTGTCTCCAAGAAGAATCAAGATTGAACAATATGGGTGAAACACAAGAATATAGATGAATACCTACAAGTTCTAAACACCAACTCCACCAAGAATAACAAGAAAAGGCAGTTTAGAAAGAGAAAAGGTCGTCAAGGCAAGAATACTTCAAAGAAGGACTTATCTCACATTCAATGTTACATATGTGATCAATTCAGACACTTCGTTGCAAAATGCCCGGAAAGAACAAAGAAACATGCTACATTTGTTAAAGCAGGAAAGACTAAAGGGGAAGATGACTCCGGGAAATACGTATTCTACTCAACACTCACAAGTCAAGCTTCTAACAAAATCAACTCATGGGTGATTGACAGTGGTTCATCCAGGCACATTGCTGGGTTTAGAGAAGTACTTGATTCCATGACAGAGGAGAGTGATGAGGACGTAACCATTGGAGATGACTCCACACATCCAGTCAGAGGAGTAGGAACCTGCACCATCAAATTGAAGACATGCATAACCCTGCGTCTTGAAGGAGTACTATATGTCCCTAGCATCAAAAGAAATTTGGTCTCTATATCGGCACTAGAAGATAACAGATACAGAGTGACATTCATGGACAACAGAGTATTGGCTTGGCCAAAGAACTCCTCCATCAAGAAGGCAAAGACCATTGGACAGAGACGGGGCTATTTGTATGAACTATGCATGGAACCTAATCTAACCCTAATCCATGAAGCCACTAATGCAAATGAAGTTTGGCATAGAAGATTAGGTCATCTGAATTTTAGGGCTTTATCTTCAATGGGAAACCTTGTCACAGGTCTACCCAAGTTAAAGCAAGATCATTCAGGGGCATGCAAAGGATGTGACCTAGGTAAGAATACCAAAGGTGCATTCCAAAATAGTACTAGGAAAACTAGCAAAATTCTAGAATTAGTTCATTGTGATGTATGCGGACCTATGTTCATATCCTCTCTAGGGGGATTCTTGTATTATGTAATATTTGTTGATGACTACTCTAGGAAGACTTGGATCTACTTTCTGAAAAGTAAAGAATCAGAAGAGATCCTCTCTAGATTTAAAGAATTTAAATCACTAACTGAAAACCACTCAGGAAACAAAGTTAAAACCCTAAGAACCGACAATGGGGGAGAATACACATCAGATTCATTTAAAGAATTTTGTAGAGATAATGGGATTAAGAGGGAGCTTACTATACCGTATAACCCCCAACAAAATGGCGTAGCGGAAAGGAAAAATAGGACCATAGTTGAAGTTGCCAAGGCCATGATCCTAGATCAAAACCTTAACACAAATCTCTGGGCTGAAGCATCTAGCATCGTTGTATATATACAGAACATGTGCCCTCACTCTTATCTTGAGGACAAAACTCCTGAGTAAGTATTCACTAAGATTAAGCCTGATATTAGCCACCTTAGGATATTTTGATGCCCTGTCTATATCCATATACCTAAAGAAAAGAGACTAAAACAAGAGCCTTCTAGAAAAAAGAGGATTACTTGTAGGATATAGTGAAACCTCCAAAGCCTACAGAATCTATGTACCTGGTCAAAGAAATATTGAACTAAGTAGGGATGTAATATTTGAAGAGGACCTAGCTTTCAAAAGAGCTCAGAACTTCATAGAACCGGAAATCTATGTACCTACCTCTAACTTAGATGAAAAACCTGCCCGTGAGTTTCAGAGGGAGAATCTAGATGAAACTGAAAATGAAAATGAAAACTCACCTAGAAATCTCAAGAAAAGACCACTATGGGCCAAGAAAATAGTAGAAGAAGCTCAGAGGTTTGCTGCTCCTTCTGGAACCTTCAAAGAAAGCAAAAGACCTAATAAATTTACTAGCTATGTTGCTCTTATGAATGATCTATCTAAAAACGAACCTAACAATGTGACAGATGCCCTTAAACATCAAGTATGGAAAGATTTTATGTCTGAAGAGTATCAATCCATAATGAAAAATGATGTATGGGAAATTGCTCCTAGGCCAACTAAGAAGTCTGTTGTTTCTTCTAAATGGCTTTTCAAGATCAAACATGCAGCAGATGGCAGCATTGAAAAATATAAGGCAAGATTTGTAGCCAGAGGATTTTCTCAAAAGGAAGGAATAGACTATGAAGAAACATTTGCTTATGTAGCCAGATATACCTCAGTTAGGGATGTACTAGCCATTGCAGCAGCAAAGGGATGGAAGGTACATCAAATGGATGTAAAGACAACTTTTCTTAATGGAGAGATATCTAAAGAAGTATACCTAGAGCAACCTGAAGGGTTTGAGATCCATCATACAGAATCTCATGTGTGCAGACTCAAGAAAGCTCTATATGCTCAAACAGGCTCCTAGGGTCTGGTATGAAAGAATTGACACATATCTATCAAAACTAGGCTTCTCTAAAAATGATGCAGATCCTAATCTCTACTACAAACAGAATAAAGGTGATATGCTAATAATAATTTTATATGTTGATGACTTATTAATCTCTGGAGAAGATCACCTTATAGATCAATGCAAGAAAGAGCTATCCAAAGAATTTGATATGAAGGACTTGAGATTCCTTCATTATTTCCTAGGGTTGGAAGTATGGCAGAATCCTGATAACATTGTTCTAAACCAAGGCAAGTATACATTAGACATCCTAAAGAGATTTGGAATGCTCAACTGCAGACCTATGACCTCTCCAATGGAAACCAATCTTCATAAACTCAAAGAAGCAACAACAGAATCACCTTCTATTGACCCCACTCTATACAGGCAAATGATTGGGTCTCTTATGTATCTGGTAAATACAAGACCAGATATCTGCTATGCAGTAAATGCCTTGAGTCAGTTTAAGTGTGAGCCAAAGGAGATACACCTGGTAGTAGTAAAACACATTATGAGATATCTACAAGGCACCTTAAACCTTGGTCTCAAGTATAAGAAAATTGATCTTAATCTACATGGATTCTCAGATTCAGATTGGGCTAGAAGTGTGACTGAACGAAAAAGCACCTCTGGGTGCTGCTTCAGTTTGGGATCAGCCATGATATCCTGGATCAACATAAAGTAGTCTTCTGTAGCGCAAAGTTCCACCGAGGTCGAATACATTGCAGCCTCCATGGCTGCCAGAGAAGCGGTGTGGCTTAGAAAGTTGCTTGTGGGATCGTTTGGTAATCTGATGAAACCTACTATCATCCATTGCGACAATCAAAGTTGCATAAAACTTTCAGTGAATCCAATATTCCATGATAGATCCAAACATATTGAGATCCCATACCATTATGTACGAGACATGGTAAACAAAAATGTGATCAAATTAGAATATGTTAGTACAGAAGATCAGACTGCAGATATTCTGACCAAACCACTTTCCAGAGTGAAGGTTGATCACTTCAGAAAAGGTTTAGGTATGATAGAAAGGTAATCTGCTTTGTAAATAAGATGTTGAAAATGTAAACTTCTTTTGTCATGTTGAGACATTATGGGTTTTACCCCCTGTGTTCATATCTAAGAGGTGACGATTTCTCGGATTATGAACACTTGTATGCAGACATCATAAGGTGACGATCTTATGATTCTCAAACCAGTTATCATGTTGGATCTCTGGTATGTCATGGATGTGCCATGATGGTGTTGTGATAAAACATTTGAATAAAATGTTTGTGTGCATATCACAATATGGATAAGATGAGAATTTAACCATCCTCATATGTTTATCCTCAGTGTTGTGTGTTTAGGCAATACTAATATCATGTGTCTAGGTGATATTTTGTTATAATAAAATGATGAATCCTTTATATCACATGATTGGGTGATACATACTTAGAGTAATGTCTTATATTTGTATCCTATGCCCTGATGATACTTCATATCATATGTATAGATGATATATATTCTTGGAGACTGACATTATGAAAAGAAATGTGATGCAGGTTACTTTATCTATCTTCCAAAAGCTAAGAGGGAGTGTTAATGCATTAGTAGCTTCTGCAAGATAAGACTCTCCTAACTCTCTACTCTGTTATTAGTTTACTCATTCATGCTTTATATTTATCAGACTATAACATTGATCATAATTATGATATTGATATTGGATAATGATGGATTAGATTGACGATCTACTTAACTATGTTAAGTGTCAATCTAAATGTTATCGGGCTACTAACTCGATAGCATATTAATATCGATTCATATATGAATCAATATTAATATGCTATCGGGGTATTAACCCGATAGCATATAATGCTAACCGTAATTGTTATTGTTTACTTTATATTGATCCATTATTATATGCTTTGATATCGATTCATCATCGGGTATGTTTTATATCGGAAACAATTAACAAATACTGATTCATGATCGGATGTGTTTATAAGCGTTGTTATCATTAACAGTGATACCGATTCACTATCGGGTATGTTCATAAGCATTGTTACCATTAACAATGATACCGATTCATTATCGGGTATGTCTATAAGCACTAGTATCATTATCAATGATACCGATACATTAACAGGTATGTTTGTAGCACTGATTAGTTATGGATCGGTAAATGTTAGTAAGGGTCGCAAGTGACATCTTGGTCGGACATGTCTAAAAGACATGTCCGATCAAGGTGCCACTTGATCGTGGCCATCCTACTACTTATACATCATTTAAACCAAAGAAGATGACATTGAAATCGATACATGTTCATCCTCCTAACCTGCAGTAAAAGAAAGATAGCAATATTAGTGTCATAGTCATAATATCAAAATTAAAATACACCATCCTACATATAACTTGTCCATTAAATTGGAAATTACAATACTTTTACAATTATGATGATTCATTTTGTTCTAAAAACACTCAATCATCATTCATTTTGTTCTAAAAACACTCAATCATCATGAAAATGGATCATAAAGTGTGATCACAAATGCAAAAACTACCACACAAACTAACCCAAAAACAACTCTTCCAAATTTTATATGTTGTAAAAACTTGATGTCATTAACATTTTTGATACTATATGGAACTAGGACCAAGATTGCTAGGAACCAGGAACCTCCCCAAGTCCTGAGACCTTGAAGCAAATACCAGTGAAGAATATGGGAAGTTTGGAGGGTATTTTTGGCCATTGGAAGGCAATATGGTCTCTTGACACCATGATTGCAGGATAGATTTCCAGAAAGGTCGTTGGGAGCTTTTCAACGAATGGAATTTGTAGATGTAAGGTCAAAGTCGGCAACCTTTTCCAATTGCATCAGGGATCCGTGAAAGGGGGCTGTTTGAAATATTTTAGCAGATATAAAATCCTCTACCTTTGCCAAAATGGAAGGTTTGGAATAGTGTATGGAATCCATCAAAGCATAAAGGAAAGGGGATTTTTGTCAGATATGATCCATTGCAAGTACTCTGGTAGACATGTATGCAAAATGTAGAAGCATAGACAAGGAAAGTGAACTTTTGTCATCTGAAACACAATGATTGCTTAAATATGCACAAAATAGATTTATTGAAAATGCTTGAGGAGCTTTTAAGCAAATGTAATTGGTTGTGTTCTTGCGCATACCAAAATGGAAACTTTGGAACAGAGATGGACTCCATCACAGCAGAATGGAAAGGAGCTTTTTATCAGAAAACCTCTCCAAAAGGTTAAAGGATAGACCAGGCATGTAAACTGTTTGATAGCATGCCTCAAAGAAATGTATCTCATGCAACACAATGCTTGTAGGTTTAAAAGAAGTGTTACAAATTTTGCTAGATTTAGTCATAGAGGAGGTGAGGTGTTTGACAAAATGCCTGGAGGATATAGGAGGTGAGGTGTTTGACAAAATGCCTGGAAGAGTTATGGTTTTATTGATGGCAACAAATAGAATATTTACTGATGTTTTCATTTGTTTCAAATGGTCTCAATTACATATAATTCGTAAATTTAAGGTAGGGAAGATTCAATTAACTTGCTAATAGATCATTTACATAATATTTCTAAATTTAAGATAGGAAGATTCAATTAGCTTGCTAAGTTCTCTGATACCAAAGGATGGTGTGAACAATTCAAATCAAATATGGAGATTGTTTTGAAATCAAAATTTTTGGAGGGATAAATGATTGGAATGAGTTGTTTGCAAAGTCAAGAAGAAATTTCTTTGGACAAGTTTGAAGAGAGAATTTGTTGTAAAGATAGATAGAGGTAATAACTGAACATTGATGTCATGTGATAATTATCAAAGCCAAAGTAGACAAAGTAACCCCATTGTAATTGGCCTTAATGTTGAAGAATGGCCCCTAATAACTATTTAAAGTACTCGTAGGCTTCTCTACAATTTTTCTTTAGCACAAGATCAAGCATTTCTTGTTTGGTGTGGACGAGAGTTATGATAAAAGTCCATCTCAACACGAGATGAGTATGACAACAATTTATTTCATGTTGTTGTTCCTCCAAATGAAGTTGGTGCAAAATTTGATGATATTGGTGTACTTAAAAGATATGAAAAATGCATTGCAAAAACTGATTACACTTCTAATGTAGAGGTTAGAGCTTTTATGTGATGGAAACCTTTGTAGGCCATGTAAAGGAGTGTTTTTTATTTGGTCCTCCTAGAAATGGGAAAACCCTACTAATAAAAGCACTTGTCATTGAAGTTGGTATCACAAATTCAACACTTCTTCAAAGTGGTTTTAGGATATAAAGGAAATTCATACGAATATGTATGGAAGCTCTAGGTGTAGAGATACCACTTGGAGATCTAGAACAAATGATTCAAGAGGCACTATGGGTGGTTATGGATTTGATTGCACACAAATGGTCTTTCAAATGGTTTCACAAGTTATATGGTAGAGTCTCTTATGGGTCGTGAATCGACAAAATTGAATATTTCCCTTCTTTCTTTATATTTAATTTACAAATTTATAAATTAAGTTATTTTAATGACCTAATAAATTATCTTTTGTAATAACTTAAAATTATAAAAAGTAAAGATATTTTAAAAGTATAATTAAGAGGTAAACTGAAGATCATTAAAAGAGAGAGTCACAAATGAAAACATATATATACCAGGTTGAATTGTAAAAGGGAATTTATTTGTAAGAGGGGTTTTCCATCTGTGATTTTTTTGTTGCCAATTGGCTACCTTTTCAACACAACCATTTTATAGGGATTGTTGGAAGACTTTATGTTATTTTATTTAATTGAAGAATTGAAGGAAAGGTTTAGAACTTTGTGTCTAATCTTCCTTCATGGATTGTAAATTTTATTATGTTAATTCATAATTGTCCTTTTTGATGTTTCCATGTTATGTATGGTTGCATCTAGATAATAGGAATTGAAAGAATATTACTACACTTTGAGCTAGTATATCCTTTCTTGATTACATATTTTATTTTGTCTATTGTGTAGCATTTTATCATTTTTCTTATATGTCACAAAGAAAAATTGCCCATCTTATCAATTATTGTTTGTAGGCACAAAATATTGAACTTTGTGTCACTATTTGTTTCTACTCGCTTTTATTCTAAGTTTGTTCTTAAGAAGTCTAGGGATTTTTGTATGACTCTCATCTAGAGTTTTCTCTCTATTTTCCTTTTTCCTTTTGTGTTCCTTCCCTACTATTTGGTTAAAAGTATATGCCCAAAAAACTCAATAAAATCATATGAGGAAGCTACCCCTCTCAAATGTAAGGGAAGATCGTCAATTCAATAGCAATCTCTGCAATTGTTGGAGCATTTGTCGTTGCCCATAAGTTGAGTCTGAGTTGCAATGAAATTTGATTTGAGCTAGGTGGAATAGGATTGTCAAAGCATTAGTTCAAATCACTCAACAATTTGAAAGTTAAACCATACTATTGAAAATAGTGTAAAGTTCTTCCCATTTAAGGATAGATTCAAGATTCTTGTTATTAAAGCTCTCAAAGGTGGGATCCCCCAATAAATACTTATTTTTTAAAACTTAAAAGATTTACTTTGTTTTTAAGAAACTCTAAAGTTATATGCCAATTTAGAATAGATTGATGCATTACTTGAAGGATTAGCTCTAATATTGATAAAATCTTGAAAGTTTTTACCGTGATGGGAGTTGCATCTACTAGTGAAAGGTGAACTTATTAAGCTACAATTTAAAATATATATATATATACTTTTTTATGATGGATTACTATTATTGGTGGAATGTTTAGCTTTACAACTAACAATCTTTTGACAATACATGAGGGTTGATAGGAGTATGGTTGAAGTATTGACCATTACCATCTATCAAATTTTGGCAGTTCTTGGTACCTATATAATGATAGATACAAGTGAAAAATATCATGATGGGTTTGAATTTAACGTTAAATATTATATTATATTAAAATTATTAATAATTTACTCTATCTAACATACATAATTGATATATTTATTTATCATTTTTTAAAATTTAAAAGATTTATTTTTTAACGAAAATCTAAAATTATATGTCGATTTGTAATAGATTGGTACATTACTTAAAGGATTAGCTTTAATATTGACAAAATCTTGAAATTTCTTGTGGTTATGGGAATTGCATCTACAAGTGAAAAATGGCTAATTTTTTTTTTTAAATATGATTCTATAATAGATTACTATTATTAGTGGAATGTTTAGCTTTACTACTAAGAATCCCTTGACAATACACGAGATTGGATAGTAAATTAGTAATATGGTTGAAGTGTTGGCCATTATCATCTATAAAACTTTGACTGCGGCTATTCTGGTTCCAAAAATGCCTCGTCTACATTATCGTACACTGAAAGTAACTTTCGTGTTATATACTGGGGGCAGTGGCCGCAACGCTTCTCCCGAGCCCCGATGCCAATCTGAGCCTATTCTGCAATTTTTTTATCACACGAAAGTTTTGCATCGTACGACATCGCGATTTTGAAGCGAGCTTAACCACGTCCTAAAACTTTGACAATTCTTGATACAATTGAAATATCCTATATCAAGATGGATTTGAATTTAAAATGAAACATTATATTTATATTAAAATATAATTAGTAATATAAATTTGAAGAATGTGTCATAGGCTTATGTAGCTCCCTATGAAGTTGTCAAATCTGTCAAACCAAACTTTATGAAAAAGACGTTGGACATTTCATTTGCCATAAAGTAAAATGCGGTGGGTAGCAAAAAGAAGTTTACTATCACTGTCATGTCATACCACCAACTGTACCAAAAGAGAGTTAACTTATAGTCATTTCAATTTATACTTTTTCCCTGACCATCCGACTTGTTTTGTTTGGCCTGTGTACACAAATAATTAAATAAGCAATGTTTTCCATTTCTGTCAGACCACATTTTAAAAAAGCAGCAGCAGCAGTAGCAGTACACAAATCATGCATGCCTTGTTTTCCTTTTCTTCGCATACTTTATTTAATGTGTTTTCTAACATAAATTCCCATCACAGGGACAGCAGAATTTTTGCATCCCAATGCAAAGTGACAAGTCTGAATAGAAATCCAACTGTATTTCTGTCAATATTATAGTTGGGGGAAGCTTTTGTCACAGAGAAGCCTTCGTTGTACACCCTGCCCTTGCCCATTAAAGTACTAACCCCATTTCTTTGGATTTGTTTGTATTACCTACTGTTTGTCCTTAGTTCATCAAAGTGTTTCAATGCAAAAAAAGAAAATATCTAAGAGGATTAACAAAGTTGGGTATCTATTAGGATTATTACTATGAGATATAACTACAGTCAATTTGGTCCCTGGTAAGATGAAAGGGATTTTTGATGGTGGTACATTATGGTCTTAAATGGTTTGGTCCCTAGTAAGATGAAAGGGATGTTTGATGGTGGTACATTGTGGTCTTTAATGGGATCTTGTGGATAATGGACGAGTCTATTCTGGGTCATTATAACTACAGTCAATTTGGTCCCTGGTAAGATGAAAGGGATTTTTGATGGTGGTACATTATGGTCTTAAATGGTTTGGTCCCTAGTAAGATGAAAGGGATGTTTGATGGTGGTACATTGTGGTCTTTAATGGGATCTTGTGGATAATGGACGAGTCTATTCTGGGTCCAAAATGACAGTACAGATTGACTAACACGCGTGTTAGTCATTTGTTTTAAACTATCGATTTTGCAATAAATGATTGTGATTGACTAACACGTCGATATCACGCTGTACAAAAGGTCTGTTTTGGAGCCAAAATAGCTTCAGCCGTGGACAATTGTAAACTAGTATTTATGGAATATGGGAAAGGTACTAAAAATGAATGAATGCATGCATGTGGAAGCTTAGGTTGTTATTGGTATTATAGGATAGAGAATTTATGTACTCTAATGAAATTATAATTATTTAGGTTGAAGTGTTGGGATTTAGTTGAAGTAATATGGGTGTGATGATTGAATAAGAGAATAAATATATTTAAGGCTTTTATTTGTGTTTCTTAGATGCTTGTCCAAATTTTGGCACTCTCAATGAGACCCACATCTGTCTATAACATTCTTTTGTATTGTTCTTGCGAATATGTGAGTTGTAAGTTTCCAGCTTGGCATGTCCATCTCGTATTCCATTACTTGTATTACATGTTTTGGTGTGTTCATGTCCATAGATTAGGACATACATTGGTATTCTACCAATACAACAACACAATGACATTGACTTATTTTTTCTTTTCTTACAAATCATCTTGTGTTTTTTTGCCTTCGTTGCAATTTAGCATGCTTGTTTCTAGCTCCAATGCCTCTATCATGGTGTTTTGTTCCATAGATTGGTGCCTCCATCCCCAAAACTTAAATTATCATTTGCTATCATTTTGAGATTGACATATCTTGTATTTTTGGTTTACTTGTAGCCTGTATAAATCCTAACTTGTTTTTATGCTCACTTGACCACTTTAGAGTAAGTAACCCTTTATTTTTGTAGGTCTATTTGTATTTTAACCCTAGTGATATGTTCGTACACCAATTCTTATGAGACCCACCCCTTTTTATGTGGCAATTTAATTTGTATGGATAGACCTATTATTGATTTTAACACTCCTTGTTATTATAGATTATTATATTTTGGACTTATAATTCTAATGATAGATTATATTACACATTGATATAATACCTAGAATAACTTAATTTGTGTGTGCCTTTGACGATATTTTGATTTGTAGATGGCTAAATTATTTTTTTATTTTTTTGTAATAGATGTATGTTATATATTATCCTTCTACTATCATGGTTTAATTTTGAAAATAGCTTTCAATTATGCTTTAAATTATCTAGTTAACTTAGTTTGATTTTGAATTGTATGATGATTATCTATGCTTCAAAACTATAGGTGTGAAATTAACCCAGGGCATTTTTCAAACTTTGAGAATGACCATCTTTATTCAACTTCAAATTTATCTTAGGCCTAACCTAACCCCTTTCAACTAGCCCATTTTCATCAATTTCCATCATAAAACTTTCACATTATGTGCCTAAGATAATTATGACCCTAGGTCATTATCATCAAGAAGAAACATCTAAGATCCATTCATCAATAAGAAAGTACCACACTACTTATATTTCAAATAGAATAACTAGCCTAGACATATTATTTATTGTTACACATCAACTACATTAGCTCTTGCATTAACACATGGCAAAACCCTACCTCTTGCACAAGGCCATTCCAACATCCATTACATTACATGCCATCAAATCAAATCTCAAATATCACATACCTTCACATCAAATCTCAAAAGATTTAGTGGCATCACAGTCACGTCAATTTTTATTATTGCTTGTCTTTAATATTTTTCAAAACTTGTTGAATCAATCAATCATAGTTTTTCTCGAGTGCAGACCATTGGATAGAAAACTCCCAATGTATTCCTCAACATCACCAAGTTTTTTGATTGAAGGTGCAAGTACAATCAATTATTTTATTATGGGTCACATGGATTGTAAGTGTAATCTTCTTTACAGGCACTAATGGTCTATAAATTACATGGTTGTTTTTCTAAAAAAATGATTAAATTTGTAGAAAGATATGAAATCCATAGATGCAAGCATTAATCTCATAATCATGAAATTGAACTAAGTTTTTGTGCAATTTCATAGTTCATAAAGCCCAATCATCCTAGTCTATTTATCTCATATCCAACATCAAAAATTATATTATAGTAGTTGTAATAACATATCCATGTTTAGAATAAAACAATTCAAATCAAATATGGAGATGTTTTGAAGTCAAAATTTTTGGAGGGATAAATGATTGGAATGAGTTGTTTCAAAATATTTATTATTATATTATTATATTTTGGACTTATAATTCTAATGATAGATTATATTACACATTGATATCATACTTAGAATAACTTAATTTGTGTGTGCCTTTGATGATGTTTTGATTTGTAGATGGCTAAATTGTTTTTTTATTTTTTTGTAATAGATGTATGTTATACATTATCCTTTTACTATCATGGTTTAATTTTGAAAATAGCTTTCAATTATACTTTAAATTATCTAGTTAACTTAGTTTGATTTTGAATTGTATGACGATTATCTATGCTTCAAAACTATAGGTGTGAAATTAACCCAGGTCATTTTTCAAACTTTGAGAATGACCATCTTTATTCAACTTCAAATTTATCTTAGGCCTAACGTAACCCCTTTCAACTAGCCAATTTTCATCATTTTTCATCATAAAACTTCCGCATTATGTGCCTAAGACAATTATGAAAAAACATCAACCCTGGGTCATTATCATCAAGAAGAAACATCTAAGATCCATCCATCGTTAGGAAAGTACTATACTACTTATATTTCAAATAGAATAACTAGCCTAGACATATTATTCATTTTTACACAACAACTTCATTAGCTCTTGCATTAACACATGACAAAACCTTACCTCTTGCACAAGGCCATTCCAACATCCATTACATTACATACCATCAAATCAAATCTCAAATATCACATACCATCACATCAAATCTCAAAAGATTTAGTGTCATCACAATCACGTCAATTTTTATTATTGCTTGTCTTTAATATTTTTCAAAACTTGTTGAATCAATCAATCATAGTTTTTCTCGAGTGTAGACCATTGCATAGAAAACTCCCAATGTATTCCTTAACATCACCAAGTTTTTTGATTGAAGGTGCAAGTACAATCAATTATTTTATTATGGGTCACATGGATTGTAAGTGTAATCTTCTTTATAGGTACTAATGGCCTATAAATTACATGGTCGTTTCTCTAAAAAAATGATTAAATTTGTAGAAAGATATTAAATCCATAGATGCGAGCATTAATCCCATAATCATGAAATTGAACTAAGTTTTTGTACAATTTCATAGTTCATAAAGTCCAATCATCCTAGTCTATTTATCTCATATCCAACATCAAAAATTATATTATAGTAGTTGTAATAACATATCCATGTTTAGAATAAAACAATTCAAATCAAATATGGAGATGTTTTGAAGTCAAAAATTTTGGAGGGATAAATGATTGGAATGAGTTGTTTCAAAATATTTATTATTATATTAATATATTTTGGACTTATAATTCTAATGATAGATTATATTACACATTGATATCATACTTAGAATAACTTAATTTGTGTGTGCCTTTGATGATGTTTTGATTTGTAGATGGCTAAATTATTTTTTTATTTTTTTTGTAATAGATGTATGTTATATATTATCGTTTTACTGTCATGGTTTTATTTTGAAAATAGCTTTCAATCATGCTTTAAATTATCTAGTTAACTTAGTTTGATTTTGAATTGTATGATGATTATCTGTGCTTCAAAACTATAGGTGTGAAACTAACCCAAGTCATTTTTCAAACTTTGACAATGACCATCTTTATTTAACTTCAAATTTATCTTAGGCCTAACCTAACCCCTTTCAACTAGCCAATTTTCATCATTTTTCATCATAAAACTTTCCCATTATGTGCCTAAGACAATTATGAAAAAACATCAACCCTAGGTCATTATCATCAAGAAGAAACATCTAAGATCCATCCATCGTTAGGAAAGTACTATACTACTTATATTTCAAATATAATAACTAGCCTAGACATATTATTTATTTTTACACAACAACTACATTAGCTCTTGCATTAACACATGGCAAAACCCTACCTCTTGCACAAGGCCATTCCAACATCCATTACATTACATACCATCAAATCATATCTCAAATATCACATACCATCACATCAAATCTCAAAAGATTTAGTGTCATCACAGTCACATCAATTTTTATTATTGCTTGTCTTCAATATCTTTCAAAACTTGTTCAATCAATCAATCAGAGTTTTTCTCGAGTGTAGATCATTGCATAGAAAACTCCCAATGTATTCGTCAACATCACCAAGTTTTTTGATTGAAGGTGCAAGTATAATCAATTATTTTATTACAGGTCACATGTATTGTAAGTGAAATATTCTTTACAGGTACTAATGGCCTATAAATTACATGGTCGTTTCTCTAAAAAAAAAATTAAATTTGTAGAAAGATATGAAATCCATAGATGTGAGCATTAATCCCATAATCATGAAATTGAATCTAGTTTTTGTACAATTTCATAGTTCATAAAGCCCAATCATCCTAGTCTATTTATCCCATATCCAACATCAAAATTAGATTCCCAAAAATATGTCATTATCTTTTCAACCTCATCTTCCTCAACACTAAAATACACCTTTTTAAATTATTTTATTTCATTTTTAAGTCCATTTAATATGTATTTATATTCAATCTCTTTTATTTTAGAGATTATTCCTCATTTACATTCTTCTTTCAATTTTTGTGCACTGAAGTTGCCAATAGTAGAAAAACTTGTACTCTTGAAAAAGAAGTCACAAGTTCAAATACTCCAAAGAATTAGGTATGTATACCTCGTATTTAGAGCATAGTTAAATACTTTCTGCATATTGAGAATATTGTAGTTGAGGTAATCTCATATACTAAAAGCCCCCTATAGATCCAAAGATAGATTGTAGTCCCAGGTAGTCTCATATACTATAAGTCATCTAGGGGAGGTGACCAGTAGTTGAGCACCCTAACTTCACGCTTCTCAAAATCTTACGTGGAAATTTCAAATCACTCCCAATTTTTTACAACAGTTTACTTGGCAAGTCCCTTGCTTATAACTAAGGTTCCAGGGCCACATCATCAAAATAAAAATGAGACCGATACTTATGCAAAGGTGAGAGTGATACTTGTGCGTTAATGTGGCATCACATGATTCATTGTTTTTTAGTGTTTAGGGATATATTTCATTCAATTATGGGTAGTCATCATCACAATAACAACTTTAAAATCACAATTGTTGGTGCAATGTTTTCAAAAATATTGAGCATTAAATCAACAAATGCTATAGAACCATTGGAACGCACTCTAGATCCTTTGCCTGTATATCCAAAAATAAATCATTATTGAAATAATTTCAAATACTACAAACCATATGTTTCATTCCATATTGTGTGAAACCATTAACATGGCAGAGTTTTGAGCAAGCAAATCTGTGGAACAAGAAAGATGACCTCTTCGTCGTTTCCTTCCACCAGCTGTAAATCACTACGCGTTGGAAACAATGATTCACTGAACAGCCTGGATGCCCACAACATAACATTCATTTGCCTTGGATTCCGCCATTAAAAAACACAAAATTTCTCTGTTACGTTACACCACAAACACCCAAACGTACAATTTCTAGCTGTATAAGCTGTAATGCATGTGCATTTTTAATCTTTCTGCACATAAATTCAGTCTAGCATTGCAATTAAAGTGATCTACAGAGGAAAAACCCACAAACCCACATTCATTTCACTGAAATTCTTTCTTGGGCAGCCATAATTTGTTCATTTCAGTGAAATTCTTATTTGGGTAGCCATTGTTTGTTCATTTTGTTGCAGGTATGAAGAGTTTTTCTGTTCCAAAGCGTCTCCAGAATGCTGTAAGATATGTGATGATGATAATGAGAAAGAAGGCTGCTATGAAAAGATTAATGGATCTGAATTTTCATGCATCAACATTGAGTTTTTATGATCGTGTGTTAAGTGGGCCTCTGAATCATTACCAGTTTTCTTGCAGCAGCACTCCTGTGAAGAGAAGTAAGAGATCTACATGGGATTGGATGAGGCCCCTGTTGGGATGTATTAATGCAAAGGAAATGAGGAGGTTTTCTCTTTCTTTCCCAAGGTTGAGTATTGAGTGTAGTTCTCCTTGTTCTTCTGATAATAACAATGAGAGCCTTTGTGTTGAGGTGGATGTTGAAGCAGAGGAATTCATTGCTAAGTTTTATGAGCAGATGGATTTGCAGAGACAGGATTCTTATGTCAAATGTCAGGAGATGTTAGCCAGGGGTACATGACTTTTTGATACATATATTTGTTCACTATCATTTTTTGATGTGTGGGAGATTGGAGTTAGGTGATGGAAAATTTGCTCAGCCATTTTGGGCAGAGCAGAGTGCTCCAAAATTTTGGTGTTTTTAAAGTGTAGTGATCTTACCATTCTTTCATAGAGTTGTGAGGCAATTGGCCTTCTAGATCTTGTTCAGAGAATTGTAACGTAAAAGAAATAAATAAAGAAAGATTCTTTTATTGTTTATGATGTTTGACCGTATGTATATGGCTCTATATTAAGTGATGAGCAGAATTTGATATTATAAGGTAACTTGACCTTCTAGATCTTGTCTGAGAATTAGTCATGCAATATGTAAATGATGAGAAAATATAATAGAGGTAAATTGTTTTCTTAGAGATTTTTTTTTGAAAAAGTATTTATATTATCATTTATAAAATAGTGTTAGATATGAGAATGTTGGTTGGTCAGATTTTGCTAAGTTTTTTTAATTGAATATTTCTTGTTGTGATATTGTTGAAGATTAAAAAGATGGCAATGATGGTTTGAAGATTAAAAAGATGGCAATGATGGTTTGAAGTCAGGATGATCTTCACTTGCTATGCTTGTGAATTATGAAAAAAATAATGTTTATTTTTATATCTTAATTGAAGTATGACTAAAATAGGGGAAAGGATTCAGTCACCCACCCTAACTTTGCAAGTCATATCTAACTAGCCAACAAAAATATACTAGTGGTGGTATGTTTAACACCACCGATAGTATATTTTTCTCACCTAGTTAGACATTTTGAACTTTGCACACCCTAAGCTTCTTAATGGTATGTCAGATTTTGACAAAAAAATTTTGGTTTTTTATATGTGACTTAAGAGCTTAAAGCTATTGTTTCTACTTCTAGGTAGTTACGACGAATGTGAGAGGATTTGTTATGTGCATAGTGGTCAAAAGGGGTCATTTAGAAGTGTTGTTTGATATATATTCATAGATATCCCAATAACCACACACAAAAAATCACAACTATCATAATACATATTCCCGAATAGAGAAAATAGGAATAGGAAATATTGAATCAACAACTACTTTATTGAAAGTCTTGTTGTGTATTTCATGTATTTTGAGGAGCAATAAATAAATAAATCCCCTTGAATAGCAATAGCCTTACCATCACAAATATGAAAGGCATAATATTCTATGGTAGCATCACCTTTGGTGAAAACCATAAAAGATTGTTCAAAGGTCGTGGAAAGGGGCAAAATCTAAGTTTAAGATCAAAGTGCAAAACCTTATTAGCTATGAAGGTAATGAGGTTATTAATAGTTGATTTTATAACTTTCTATGTTATTGTCTCTCTACATCACTATATGAAGCTTCCTATGATTACCTGTAATGCCCCGCCAGGAAACCCCGAAGGGATAAGCCAAAACACAAGAATAGAGTGCAATTTTCTTTTTTTTAAAGTTACACAACATAAGATACAACAAGATATCAAAGATTCAGATTACATAGCGGAAGACATCAAGTAACACCTAAAGAGTTTCCCAACGAGATTACTTAAATTTCACAATTCACTTAACTCACACAATTAATTCCAATAAGCAGATTATCTTAATAACGAGATAATTCTTAATCAGGATAATTTCTTTCAAAAGATGGAAATATAAATCACAAGCAAAGATTCATCCATTAAGATCTATTCATACTTTACATTTAAGCTTTTCATAAAAATACAAGCCATACATCTAATATTCTAACACACTAGAATTTCATCATAAACATATGAGATCTTTTCAAGCATACTTAATTTCCTTAACAACAACTGAATATATTCCATTACTCTAAGTTACATTCTTTCATATTCCAATTTATTGCATTTTAAAAGACGATTGCATACATGCATCTACGATAAATCTCATCTAAACCACTTATGCATTCGATCAAAATGGCATTCAAGAAAGAACTGCATATGAGCATTTAAAGTTAATTCCATTTATCCACTTATCCATTCTAACATAAGCTAATCATACATGATAAAGTTGAATAAAGGAAACATAAGAGAATAACATAACATAACACCATAATGATCTCGGAGTTCACCCCTAAAGGACTACATCTCCGGGTCTGCTCAACTGCAAGACCCCTCTGAATTAATAAAGTTAAGAATACATGAGGTTACACCATTACAATCTGGCCATCAAGGCGAAACATAAACAATATACAAACGACCACATCGGTCAATTAATACATAAACGATCCCTGAAAAGGAAAGGATCCAGCTGAACATAATCAAAGCTAAAACAAAGGTCCAGGAGAGCATCCACAAAACTGAGTCGTCACCACCCAAGGTCTAACATGAAACCAAGTACTCACAAGGGTAAAGACAAAAGGACGACCCACATACGTACTCCTAACAGGACAAAACGACAACACACTAGCGAACGTAGGGACAAGTGTCATCACACAACCTGGTATGGTTACCATGGCAGGTCTTCATAGGTCCCGACCCCATACATTGGGTTACCCTGGCAACCTAATCCGAGCCTCCGGTTCATCCAAGCCTCATGTGGACCCACACATCCTCTCGTGAAGACAAGGATGATGGATTGCCATTTCAGGCCTTCTCACAGCATGTCGGGTCTATGTTAGCACTCGTCCCATGTGTGAGGCACATTTATCTTACTTAGAGATTACATTCTAATCTACTGTTAGGTTATCACTTATTAGACTCACTTTCGACGGGTTACCCAGTAGCCACTTTGGGCGTGGCCCCCAATCGAAAGCCACTTTCCTATACGACACTAGACTATACTCAGACGAACTCAAAAACCAAGGAATACACATGGTCAGACGAACGGAGTTCAAGAAGGAGGGAACAACCATCTGGTCAAACACGAATCATCATTCGACACCCACACAAAGGATATGACCAACTATGACACCACCACAAAACAATAGTCAACTCGGAACAGAGGACTGATACAGGTACCCCAAATCAATCCATACGACAGGGTCCTATCAAACAAGCACGACTTGCCATTACATAAGCAAAAGCGAATACAGAAATTAAACTCGCATAGGTAATATTCAACAAATACAATCTTTCTGAATTGATCTAAACATTAAAAGTCGATCAAGTTTTCTACATGATCTATGTTTCCAAAATACACTAGCAGGAAATCATCATTGCAAGGTGAATACAAAATCACAATTTGCAATCGTACCATTGTCTATTTCTCAAATAGAGGAAAAAATATAAGTTAACCATTCATTTTACTAAATGAGAATATCAATAACTAAACAACTTTCCCAAATGATACTTAATTAAATTTTCAAAAGCACATTGTTTAAATTCATCATGACCAAGGGTTAAATATTCATTTCTAACATTTCCAGATTAACAAATGGTTTCCTTGAGCATAAAAGAAGATCACTCAAATAATTATTAATTAAGGTATATATTTATTAATCCGAGATTAATCAAAATATAACCTATTAATATTTAATTGCGAAATTGGCAATTCTGGAATTTAATTAGAAAACAGTACATTAATCATAAAATGAAATCGAATATTAAATTAACGCATATATTCCCTCATATCATTAATTAATATCAAATTAATCATTATTAATAATTTACGCCACATTAATCATAATTAAAAACTCAATTAAAAATTAAAATTAAACAATATTAAAATATTCTATGTATTATTTTTTTTTGAATAATAAAAAAAAAATATTAAAAAAAAAACATTTATTAAAAACTCATAACAAAAAAAGGCAATGCTAAAAGGGGGTGGCGAAGGTCAGGCCCACCTCCCAACGCGGGGGTTGGGCGGACCAAACCCCAGCCACAGGGAAAACCTTGCGGGCGGCGCCACTGTGGTGCACGTAGGTTCCGCGGCGCCCTGCGGCCACCACAGTGAGCCCACGGCCACTGCGAACGGCGAGCATGAGCGAGGGAGGGGAGGAGGAGGCGGGAGCCCTCCAAACCCCAAACCAATAAAAACTTATTTAAATTTCGCACAGTTCGTTATTTTTTTATTTTTTTAAAACAACAAATCAAAATTTGTTTTATAAATTTCGGTTTATAATAAGATCCGGTTTCAATGAAATATGTTTTGGTATCAAGTTTCTTTTGATGGGGTATTCATCTCTCCAAACACAAATGGGTTTCAACACCCAAGATAAATTGAGGAACAACAAAAAAAAACCTCAAAACAATTTTCCAACAAACCCATATTGGGTCAAAAGGAACCATTTTTTTTTTAACACAATAACAAGCAGCCAACCAAACTTACTAATTACCACAACAGTTCTAAATCTTGGCATTCAATGGAGAATCTGGAACCCAGATAGCATGAAAACATTCTAACCCCCATTTTAATTTTATTTTAAACAATAACTAAATTGATAAACAAATCCTACCTGATCTCGCATTTCTGGCAAGATCTGTTGAAGAGCCCCAATCTCCAGCTCCCAAAAACCTTCCTTCTCCTTCCAAAACCCCCAAATTTCATCCCCCAAAAGTTTCTTTTTTTTCCAACAAACATTTTTTTCAAAAATATCAATCCTCCAAAATTTTCCAAAAGTCTAGGTTATAAGGAAGAGTTGACCAAAATTTCATTTTTGGAATTAAAATTTTTATTTAAAAATAATTCTCAAAAATAATTCTTTTCTAACTATATCAACAAATTAAATTGTTTTTCTCATTCAAAATTGATTTTCTCACTCAACTGAAATTTAACCTTTCTATTTCAAAAATGCCAGAAGATTAAATTAATTCTATTGCAATTAAATTTAAATCTTTCTTTTTCAACAGCATATACAAAATGCATTTAATATTCAAAATCAACCATTTAATTGAACTTACTCCCAATTTAAGACGAGCAATCCAATATCAATGATAATCGCATAACGAAATCCTGATTAATCTAGTCCATTAATCTTTAATGCATGAACACATATTTAATCAAATTAAATACTAAGGACTAATTAATCAATTTAACCATACACACCAAGCACGCGAACCAAGAAAGTCAACCAGACTGACGACTTGCAAACCCAACCAAAAGGGAATGCCGACGACGACTGACGATGCTCACTTGAGCACGACTATGGTCAACTAGGGTCTTACGACCACCTAATCCAACTCTAAGGATTAAAGAGGTACACTCAAACCTGCAAATCCAGGTGAAGATGAACCTTGCACTCATGCGGCGTTGTACTTGAAATCTCCTGCAACCAAGAGTCATACATGCATACATATATAAACTTAATGAAAGCGTTAGCCCGATATTAATGCCACGAAAAAGGAACACTGAACAACATGCATACAACTAGTGTGAAAACCACATCAACAGCTATGCATTAACTCAAACATCTGACTATAACATTATATTAAGATAAACTGACCAAGATTAAACCAAGATTAGAAATTGATTAGGGCAGGGGTACTACATTACCCTTGGTACTCCTACTATGATATATTTTTGTGAGGGTAAAGAGGATGTTAAAGATGCACGATAAAAATTATTCGATGAATTCCTTGCTAATGATAGTTTCCTCAGAATATATAAGTTTAATAATTTTGTATTAAAAATGAGAATCAAATCCAAAATGAATGACTAAGATAGAATAGTTCATGTTGAGATAATAATAGAAGAGAAAAATATTCTACAAGCACACTCTTAGTCTTTGATGTCAATATAGAGAGGACAACCTCCAAACAAGGAAGACAACTAATTAGGGAGAGTGGTTTCTTGTTATTGCTTAGAACATTTCCTCATCCATGACCTTTGATACCTTTAAGAGAAGAAACTAATAGGTTGATGTGTTCAATAATATGGATCAAGCAAATAAATTTTATTTTGTATTCAAGTACAATGCAAAAAATCTTTGAAAATATGGATTGTAGCCCCAAAACATTACAAGGCCCAATTTGATTGTGATCCAAAATGGATAGTAGTTCAAATTACTGTGAAGAGGGTTGGAGATATGTCAATATTAATATCATCTTCATTGGTAGTCCACATTTCCCAATTTAGTGAAGCCACGACTAAAAAAATTGATTATAACTAGAAACTATAAGAAAGCATAGACCTAAAAAATTGCTTTGAAGGAAACAATTTTTCTTGAATTGAATCTTGAAGCTTACATCCATATGATAGATATTAAATACACTCATACAACTTGTAATCACATCATAGGAAAGTTTAATGTTTTGAACAACCAGGGGTGAATAGGTTTAAGACCTATTGAGCAAGTTAGAAGAGGAGAGAGAATCCCTAAATAAAGATAATAAGTATGAAGAGAATTTATTGAAGGAATGGTTACAAACAACAAGGATATAGATTAATATTAGAATGGTTGATAGTTTTTGGATTTGTGATGAACGTGTTAGCAGTGATAAAGTAAAGGGATAACCTTGAATTGCAACTACTTGTAGTTAATGTCAAGTGAAATCTTTGGGTGTATAGTATGAAAAAGATCTATAAGAATGTCAAGTATGATGTTAGGAATATTAAAAAATATTAGCAACATTTGAAGTAAGTTATTGTATGAAACAACCTCTTTTGTGAGATTTTGCCAAGATCAAGAGCTCAATGAAAAGTACAATAGAGAGACAAAATATTGATAGGAATAAATTGTATCCTATCAAGATGAAAATACTGATCAATGGGATCATCAAAAGCTACATACAATGAATACGAGCCTGTTTATATAGGCAAGGCTATATGAATATGTGAGCACACAAACATGACGTGTGGCTCAATGAGAAACAAGGGTAGGTAGGAAATAGGTGTGGTAGGTAGGAGAAACAATAAAATATTCTACATGAGGTGGATCACCCACCGAAGGTGGAATTATCATCCCACAATAAGTGGATATGATAAAGTAATAACAAGATCACACCATAAAAAGGTGGAAATCTCCTACAACACACTATTCCAATGTGGCACAAACACCCAAGTGTCTCATATGCAAACTACTATGATATGCATGTACCTAAGTAAACTTAAGTAATGTATAATAATATCTAAGATGAATAAATAATTATACCAACACCCCCCCTTAAGTGCAACTTAGGGGAATGCACTTAAGTCTACAATGCAACTAAGCAATGCAAGACGAGTCCCGACTACTAGGCCATGTTAGGTACCCATGTACAAATGCAAATGTAATCTCCCATAAAGTAGGGAAAGAGAGAAAAACCCAATGGGAAAAAACCCTCCCCCAAAAGAGAGATGAAAACTATATACAAAGGAACTCTCAAAGAAGTATGAGAAGGACAAAACCCCATGTGAGGAAAATGTCCCCCCTATATGAGAGAAGAAAATAAAGAAGAGAGACTAGGTAGCCCCCCCCTCAATGTAGAATCTGCACCAATGGTAGAAGCTCGATGATGAATGAAGAAACTGCTCCACGAACGTCGAACAACGTTCCTCCCCTTAGGAAGAAACAAAACCAAAGGTATATCCATGAAGTCTCCCCAATCATGAAGGGAAGATGTAGGAAAAAAACTCATGATGAATGAAATCTGTGAAAACTGCTGAAGTGTCCCCATGTCGATGTTGAAAGTTACCCCCTCCAAAGGTGGTGAACAGCTTCGCACTGCTGAAAAAGGCACTCCAAGATCTAGTGGAGAAGAATGTAGAACAATATCCAAAGACTCACATGTATCCTCAAAGAATAAAGAGACCTCCAATCATTGTACAAAAGTATCCACAATCATGTCAACCTCTAAAGAATGATCATGTAGAGAATGCACAAGAGGGTCAGAGTGTTCCCTCGCAACAATCGAAGAAGGATCATCTTCATCAAAGAGAAGATGAATGTCATCAATAATGTCTCCCAAATCTGCAATGTAGGAGTCCACAAACAAATCTACAATGTTTGTCAAGTAGTCATCCCAATCAACTGAACCTGGAAGACAAGTAATATCCTGCTGCATTGAATCAGAAGAAGGCAAAATTGTCGCACTAGTTGCATCATCGGGTGCAATAGGTGATGTGATATCAATAGGAGGAGATGAAATGCACGACTCAAGAATAGGGTCACATGTGAGAATCCCCAAGTTCAAGTACCCAAAGTTCTCCTCAAAATCTGAATCATCATGTGAAGAATCAACCTCATTAATAGGATCAAAATGTGAAAAATAGTACAATCAAGATGCATGATCAACCACCCCAGTCACAATGATATCTCTAGTCTCCAAGTCTCTAATGATAACTGAATCAGGTGTGAACTCCATAGTTTTCCTCGTTGCGCCATGTGTGATTTGATAGATGGAAAGAAGATTGTTTGTCAAGTGGGGTACACACAACACATCATTGAAGGAGTTGTCCCCAATGTAAATATATTATTTCCCAATCACATCCATGTATGTATGATTGCCCATCAAAATTTGCGGCATGTGGCAAGGCTCAAATGAAGAGAACATAGATTGCGAAGATGCCATATGATGAGAAGCCCCTAAATCTAGAAGCCATCTCCCTGAATCATGACTTGTAGTAGCACAAAGAGTTTTTCCTTTTCTTGTCCCAAAAGAGTGAGTCTTCCCACTTGTAGAGGACATGAATGCTTGCCCCTTTCCTTTATCTGTCCCAAAAGAGTGATCCTTTCCTTTATCCTTTTCTTTGGAAGAAGAAGATGATGTAGACATTCTAGAAGGTAGGTTGTTCTTCTCAAGAAGATGTTTCAACTCATCAATATCCTTCTTGTAACAACGTTGTTCATCATGTCCCGACTTCTTGCAATATGCACAAAAAAATTGTCCTTATATGATTTCCTCTTAGGTGAGTATGTAGAACCACCTTGTTGTGGAGAGGAGGATTGTGCTCCCACTTGTTGTGGTTTTGACTTAGGTTGCTTTTGAATCTTTCCTTTTCCTTGATTGCTTTGATTCCCCTTATTAGCCACCAAAGCTTGTGACTTTGAAGATTTGAGAATCCCCATCTTGGTCAACTTAGATTGCTCAAATATCAACATCTTCGTGAATGAATCAAATGAGGGAGAAGTGTATGAGGAACCTTGATCTAACCTATGGGTGTGAAATCTAGATACAAAGGTTGCATACTCTGAAGGAAGCTTGTCCAACAAGTTATAAACCAATTGAGCATCCTTTTTGTCAATGCCACAATCCTTTAGCTTTTCTCTTAGCTCATTTGCTTTTGTGACATAATCTTGGATTGTATCAAAATCCTTGGGATCCAAAGTGGTGAGTTCACTATCAAGCTTGCAGCCCTTAATCTCATCAACTTGGCCATACAATTTGTCATAAATATCCCAAGTACATTTATCAATGTAAAAAATGAGGTCATATGATACATACTTTCTAAGAGTTCCAAGTGCCATAGCATTCTTAGTGATCCATTCAATTTGAGCAGTATGATCATCCTTAGGATCAAGTGGTGTTGTTGTAGTTCCATTTACATAATGAATGAGTCCTTTTTCCATTAGTTTACTCCATGTCTTTATCTTTCATGTAGTATAAATATGATGAGTTAAAAGTGGAAATTTAGGAGAGCCCATAGCACCAAAATGAAAAAAGGAAGATATAGAGAGGCGCAATCACACAAGACACCCCCCCAAATTCACTCAATCAACAACCCCCCCCCCCCCAAAAAAAAAAAAAATAAAATAAAATAAAATGATGATTTGGCACTTTATACTTAGTGCGTATACAATGGGCCACTTGCAAAACAAGGCAAGGTGGACTTCTGATTTCAACTTTACAACTGCCTCAAATAGGATAAAAGAGACTCTCACAAATACTACAAGTGATCTAAACTGAAATCCAAGCAAAATACAAGTACCAAATAGGCCAAAAATGACCAAATACTGAAAGTACAATTTCTACTCAAAATCATTGCAAACTAATGGCAGATTATGAAAGTCGACGAAAAATTATGCACTTTCAAAAAAATGGCACCTGAAAAGGAGGTCGTATGACCCCAAACGAAGCCTCTAAAGTTGCAAAATTTGGAATTAGACAGGTATAGTCATGAAAATCTGCAAATTTTGAAAAAATCATCCATCAAAATCATAAAATTCCTCCGCCATTGTGAAGAGCACGAAAAATTAGCCCATTTCAAAAAAAATTGCACTAAAAAAGAAGCAAAAATGAGCACGTTATGGCCCTCTGAAGTTTGACTGCAATTTCAAAAAGCCAAATGGTGAGGGGGTCAAAACATTTAAAAAATGGGTTGACGTAGTGCTGGCGTCAGCAAATGACGGGCCTAAATTTGATGCCCGTCTGCCCGTCAAAACAACTTCGCCTCCATGCCTATTTCGACGTCCATACAGTACGGAAAATATGACGTGGTAAGCGTTGAGTGGGTCGTACAGATGACATGGCGTCAATGTGTCAGATGACTGTACTCCATGTGTTGGTCCATACGTTGACTATATACTCCTGCATGGCTGCCAACTCAGATGTACGGTTCCTGACTGAGCAAAAGAACGAAGCAAGTAAGGACTCGTCGTGTGGTACATAGTTGGTCGAGCGGGTGATAGCTCAAAATCCACGTGGTAAGTAAAGTGACAACCAGTAGTAGTCGGGAGGTGAGGTCAGAGTTGCAGTTGCAGGAGATGGAAGCATGACAGTGGGAGTCCGGAGCACGGCGACGGGAGCTAGACAGGGCCGTCGGCAGGAAGGAGGGTGGTCTGGCCGACAAAAGGAAGCCAAACGGGAGACATGAGCACGGGGCTGACCGGGGAGGAGTATATGAAGGAGTTCCCGACCGGAGAGAAATGTGAGCACACAAACATGACATGTGGCTCAATGAGAAACAAGGGTAGGTAGGAAATAGGTGTGGTAGGTAGGAGAAACACTAAAATATTCCACATGAGGTGGATCACCCACCGAAGGTGGAATTATCATCCCACAATAAGTGGATATGATAAAGTAATAATAAGATCACGCCATAAAAGGTGGAAATCTCCTACAACACACTATCCCAATGTGGCACAAACACCCAAGTGTCTCATATGCAAACTACTATGATATGCATGTACCTAAGTAAACTTAAGTAAGGTGTAATAATATCCAAGATGAATAAATAATTACACCATCATCTTTCATGGATAAACAAAAAGTTGATTTAAAAAAGAAAGCACATGCGGTTTTATTTCTTGTTAACTTTGTTCTCCTAGTTATTATGGGCCCTAATGGGAGCAATAAATGGATGAGATTCTAGAGTAATATTACAACAATATTGTTCCACTAATTGTGAACCAGTAACTAAAAGATGATAAAATGGATCATGTCTTGATTAGTCATAAAATTGATGTTACTAGAAATGTATATAAGGATGGATAACTTTATCAAAGAAACCAAGGTTATGCTAGATGCTAGATTTAGAGCTAGCATGGACAAATAAAAAATAATTATTGGTGTTTATTGGCGCAGTGAAGAGGAGGGGGATGAATGACACACATGTCATATTTTGAAAAGTATTTAATAAATTTTATATTATTTATAAGTATCAGTCTCATAAGTATAAAAGGGACACAAGGTTTTATCAAGTTATTTTGAAAGTACTCATCTACATAAATAGTTATAACGTATTCAATAGGAATAAAGCCATAATTTGATAGAACTACACATCATAGTCACTAATATAATAAAATAGATAGTAGTGTCGCCATGATGCAATAAGTGAATTACTTTATTGGGCTAGAAAAGGAGAATAAGGCTTGCACTACCACGACTAATAAATTCTTTAGATGCAAATCATGTTATCCTAGTAATACTTTGATCAATGGTAGCTGATGGTGAAGAAAGTTATGATTTCAACAATGGTTGTTTTTCATGAACATGTGATAGCATTACCAAATTTTAGCGCACAATTATTTTTAGTGGTAACCACTTTTTAAAGATTGTAATACTAAGAAATATGTGTTAACTATTCACTTGCAATGAGCATTTTATCTTAGCCATAAGTAGATTTTATTTCATCATGTATCAAAGAGATAAGTTATAGTATAGAGTAATTGTTTTAATTTAGTTTAGTTATTCAATTGCTTTAATTTTGTTGCAATGCACATTTAATCTAGGGTAGAGTATATTTAATTTTTAAGATTAAACTAGTTTAATTTTTACAAAAAGTATTCTCACAATAGTGGTGTATATATTTTCATACCAGCTCAAACAATCAAATAAAGACAACAAATTGATAGATATGCATCAACAAATCTAGTGAAATCGACAAACTAACAAACAAAGGCAACCCAAAAGCAACAAATAGAGCAAATGCTTACTTTGTCAATGTTGCAATAGTAAAATCAAAGCATTCATATTTTCTTCCAACTTGTAAGAGTGTTAATTTTATAACAAAACAAAGATAATTTAAGTTTGAATTCATTATTACTTGATTCCATTTATCTCTTATATGTTTCTTTATTTAAAGCGCATTTAATACAAAAGAGACAAAGAAGTTTGTTTTGTTGATCTACTGTTCAGATTTATCTTTTACCATATATTAGTATTTTATTTGCATGCATGCAAATACATACAAAAAGAATAGATCCAAAATATAATCATTTTAGCAATTATAAATATTTAAATATATTAAAAAAATGAAAAAAGGTTATCTTAGTTTCATTATTTATTTCAGCATTGTCTATTTAAACATTTAGAATAATTCAAAACATTTAGATATAATCTTTCCAACCATTCAAACGGATGTGAAAACATATAAATTAGTAGATTTACATTGTTATTTCAGAATTTATATTAATTTCAAACATTTATTGCAAGCACCAAAATCCATGAGAAAAAATAAAGTAACTTTACTTTTGCACAAAAACAAGCTCCAAACATAGCTCACATATTCAACAATGCAACATTGACAAACATGCACACAACTCAAGATTCATAAACATATCAAAGTTAAACAGAAACAGATAAACTAAGGTTGCAAAGGAACTTTTACTCACATTCTCTCTTTCTTGGTCATGCTTGGCATATTACACATATGTATCTTAGAGTAAGAGACGATTACATAAAAAATATTTTGAGGGAATTGAGGGTGATTTTTCCAACTCTCAAAGTTACTAAGGAAGAACAAGCTCAATCATGATAACAAATCTAACAAGAAAATGGGTCATTATGAGTAATCAAGATAAGTCTTAAACAAAATCTTTGATCGCAAGATTTCTTGCTTGGATACTCTCCTCAAATCTATTTGACAAAACCTCAACAAACCCTATCAAGAAATCAAAACCTCACAAACAACAACAACAACAACAACAACAAACATCCAGACCACTTTCACTACATGTTAACCAAACATTCCCATCATTTAGAGGGCACCCCTTCCTCACAAAGTGGTTGGTCCACGTAATCCCCCACCATTACACCTAGAGTTGCCTCATGAACAATAATACTTTACCACCTATACCCACATGTCGATCATTTATAATTCATGCACAATAATGATAGACTCCAATTTGACAAATACAAATATATGGACCCAACTCTATACAAAAAGACCCATTAACAACTATATAAATCCAATACAACATTATCTCAAATTAAATCCAAAACAACTTTGTTAGATAGGAGGGCACCCCTCCAACCACTCTTCTTAGCCTAGCTTTGCACACAAACCCAAAAAATGGGGTTTTGTTGTGCATGTCTTACCTATTTTGTCCTTAAGATTCATTTTTTTAATGCCACGAATAAAGGAGGTACTTGAATTTTGTTGCATAAAGTGAGTCTCGTCATTTACTTACTTGTGTACAACTCTGAATAGTGTTGAATGTACTTTCCACATGACAAGCACCATTATCATGTAATGCCCAAACCATAACTAAAATCCAATCAAATTCCACTTGAGCTAGTTGGATTTAATAACTCATCTAAAATGATGGCTACAATTCACTGATTGAGATTGGTGTCTTTAAGGCCTAATGATGATGTTGGAAGTAAATGTGTTAAATCATAGCCACTACAAATAATGTCAACATAAAAGTACCACCCTAATCAATGTATCAAAGAAAGGAGATCCAATGTCACCCAATGGCTGATAAATTTGGGTTTATGGGTATCATTTATTCTAAAACCTTTCTAAAGGTGTTCCAAATTTAATTATTAAATTGATAATTCAAAAGCTTTGATTATTTATTTATCAATTTTAATTATATTTTATTTTACAGTTTCTTGAATAAATTGTGAAATATATTTGATAAAAATATTTGGAGATAAAATTGATATTAGTAATAATCACATTATTATGATGGGTCATTATTATGATAGGTCATACCTTTGTTTAGGAAATTGTTATTTGTTTTAGACATCCATGTTTTCAATTGAATTGAAATTAAAAATTTGAGAGTTTGAGAGTCGAGAGTTAAGAGTAAAGCAAGCTTGGATCTTTATAGTAGTGAGAATATTTTCTTTTTGACCTCTATAATTGAGGAGGTTAACACAAAAAAGGGAAAAAAGGGTATTGTTTTTTTATAATAAAGCAACCAAAACGAGGGGTCTGACTCGTAAAAAAGGGTATTGTTGTTTTGTATATTTTCATATATTTTTTGACATTGTTTCTTAACATTTACTTATTGATAAGATTTTGTTTTCTCAAATTAGTGATATCACTAGTTATGACACTGAATAAATCCTTTTTTAATTGTATACACATAATTATTAGTGAGACATAAGATTTTAGAAGCACTATTGGGGTTAAGCGGAGTTGTCCTCTCCCATGTTCTTTTTGGTTTATACACAAATTAGCTTGAGGAAATCATTTCAAATTTATTAATTGTAATTATACTTTATTTTATAGCTTTTTTTATCTTGAATAAATTGTAGAATATATTTAGTAAATAAATTTTGAGATGAAAATGATATTAGTAATAATAATACTAGTCATATCTTTGTTTCAAATTTTTTTATTGTTTTAGACACCCATATTTTCAATTGAATTGAAATTAAAAGTTGAGAGTTTGAGAGTGGAGAGTCGAGCAAGCTAAAGTAAGGATCCTCATTGTAGTGAGTATTTTGTCTTTTTTACCTCTATAATTGAAGAGGTTAACACAAAAAAGGAAAAAAGTGTATTGTTGTTTTGTAGATTTGCATAGATCTTTTGACATTGTTTCTTAACATTTACTTATTAACAAGATTAGGACATTTTGTTTTCTCATATTAGTAATATCATTAGTTATGACACTGCAAGTCCCTTTTCTTAGTATGCATGTAATTATTAGTAAGACATAATATTTTAGAATCAGGGTTAAGTGGAGTTGTTTGCTCCCATGTTCTTTTTGGTTTATACACAAATTATCTTAAGGAAATCATTTCAAATTTAGTGGGCACAAATTATTAGTTGTTATAGAAAGTTTGTGTTGTTGTTCTTCTATTTTAACATGAAATCATTTTAATATCACACTTAGAGAAAGGCTTAGAGAAAGGTCTCCAAAGACAAAGTTACATATCTTACCATCCTTTTATGACACACTTGACCTTCAAGTAAATCTGAAAAAATAAAAGGTATGGTTTTTAACACTTCAATGTATACTTCCAAGAAAATCTTCCTCAAATAGAAAAGGTTAGATAATTGTTATGATGTCTTCATATTTATATATAGGAGTCCCTTTGTTGGGTCACATTTTAATTTGTTAATAACTATTAAGTCTAGATTGAACAAAAGCATGTTGCTTCCATCATTATTGAGAGACAATGCTTCCAACTTTAGTTTTAGGATATCCAAATTAAGGTTCACCTCTTTCACTTGTTGCACCTACTCTTCTATATGGGGTCAAAACTTGGGGGCCTTACCTTAGGAAAGAAAACTAAAACCAAATTGAAAGAGATCTTACTTCTATGTTATGTGTGAGAATCTTCATGCTACAAGATTGGTTCCTTAAGACATCATTCTTATTGAATTAAATACTTCCACACTTATTATTTTAGTGATCTTTCATGTGGTACTATGATACATAGGCTTAAACAAATGGGCAATAGCTTGTTCAATTTCTTCACATACTCATATCAACCATTAAAATCATCTATATAATTGGCACAAAACATTATATTCCCTAGCTAGTGTAGCAAGGCTTCTACTTTTCTATGCATTATAGGCATTAACATAGGCATACATTTTTCTTTGCATAATTTTTTAATTGATGTAGTGTGTCTTTTTCTAAGGGAGATAAATAGGTATATCAAAGATGAAATCTATATATCCTATCGATATTCCAAATGGTTGGAGCCTTAGGAACCCCTTTCATCAAAGTTTTAACACTACTATAACACATATCTTCACTTTGCGGATTTAATCATTTGAACTAGGTTACACTAAGCTATAAATTCCTTGAAGTTTGAGGTTTCCTTTGGCATGGTTCAAAGTTTGTTCATTCCTTCTCCACATAAGATCCTATCATCATATTCCTCAAGAGTGCATAATAATGTCAAGTTTTTAAAATGGAGCCAAAAACTAAGGATTAGTTTATTTTTAAATGCTCTCCTTCTTGTGAGATGAGGGGTGGTGCGTTAATGTCTATAGATGCTTGCATAAGTCTCTAGAGACCTTTGTAAATTATAAGGAGCAAATATGTTTGGTTATATTCTTTTGAAATATGGTTATGATGTAAAGCTAAGAACTTAATGAAGTCTATCAAAACAAGTAACTTGGCTCTAAAATCACAACATGGTAGTGTAAAATACACAAAGATATGATGAAACAACATTATATTTTATTGATCTTCAATGGAACAAGTACAAGTGATGACACAAGGTCAAATATATATGGAACATGTGATCTTTTATAGTTCAAAAAATAGGATTATAGATTATTAAGAAGAAATAAATGGGAATGCATACTTATACACATCTTGTTAGAATCTATTTCATCTTGAAAGATAGGGATCATCCTAGAAAATTAGCATGTCATTAGGACCAATTTTAGATATTTTAGATCATGTTCAAGTTGTTGATATTGACTAAACTTGGCTTCCTAATCGGTCTAGAGTGTAATGTGAACAATAATGCAAGACTTTAGCTATGAAATGAGCCTCAAACTTGGTGCAAACTTTGCTAAATAGAATTTCAATTTGAAATTTCATGAGAAATTAGCATTCCAATTGGGACCTAAATTCCAATGAATTGCATTAATTATAAAATTTCATAGTTTGAAGAAAGATAATCTCATGTATAACATGTCCTAATAAAACATTCTATTATATTATAATACATTGTTATTTTCAAATCTTAGTTAGTCCTTATGAAAAGAGCTAACAAAAAACTATTTACAATTAGTTATTACATGAATGACACCAAAAAATCCCCTTAGATTACTTTAATTGTATTTCTAAACCTTCAAACTAATACAATTTTTTTTTATCTTATGTCGACACTTGGGCTCCTATCACTCAAAAATAAAATTATAAACTAATGGAAAATAGATAAACAGGAAACATGATATTTTGGTTAACACGTGATTATTTTTGGATTGAGGATGCTCCTAAATTAGACACCAAGCGTAGAAAAAAAATTGGCCTTAATGCTCACAAATAAGGGATAAGTGATCAAGCCACTTTCAACCAATGCTTCCACCTCAACATTCCCTAAACATTTGCACAATCTCCTTGGAAAATCTTGATGCTCCTTCCTTCACATATTCTAACTTTGAGGTGTTGAGATGGGTCTTTTTTCACCATCCACCAAATGTTGGCCACACTACACTACTTTACATCTCTAGTGAGTTGTATTGTTCCAAATTCCTTCCACTTTAATTGTTATTTCCCTATTCACTTCTACGAAATTTAGCATTATTTTTTTCTATACAAGCACTTTGTTTCCTTAAGTAGAAATATTGTAGTGTTTTTTGTTGTCACAAAAGTTTGTACCCTGTGATGATCTGACCTTGATCATCAACCTTGTGAAACATTGAATCAACCTCTCAAGTGTGGGACCTTGCACTGTTGTGAGGTTGAATCTCTAGAGAAGGCCGACTTCTTTTCAATCTGATGCAAAGTGTTGGACCAACCCAACACATGAAATTCTAATCTACGATCTGACAAGGAAAATAGAGAGACAGAAGGGATAATGAAAGAGGGGAAAAGGGATTTGCACCCAAACTGAAATGATGATCTTCCCTTCCTATGACTGCATAAACAACAAATAAAACTACCCTAGGTATGCACAATATTCTATTCAAATCATTCACCTAAGAGAAAGTGAAGGTTAGAATTCTATGAGATGAGGAGAGGAACCAAGAATAGTTCACAATCAACATTCACAAAGGGATCAACATGGTCACCTGCAGCTAAGGAAAGAAAATCATAATGCATTCA
The DNA here is from genome assembly GCF_030272615.1 of Cryptomeria japonica. Taxonomy (NCBI): domain Eukaryota; kingdom Viridiplantae; phylum Streptophyta; class Pinopsida; order Cupressales; family Cupressaceae; genus Cryptomeria; species Cryptomeria japonica. The sequence goes on along the minus strand of NC_081413.1, from coordinate 506,334,889 downwards.
AACAGGAAGGTAAATATTTACACAATCTGTTCAAATTGAATAAAGGCAAGAAGACTAATTTTATTAATGAAATGACAAAGAAAAATTTACAGTTGCAAAGAGACATAAGAATTCTGCAAAAGAAAGGAAGAAGATCCTGAAGAAATTTACAGAAATGCCTTTATAGTTGAGGCATAACTCAAAATTGAATCATAGCTGAAACCCTAACCCCCTAGGGTTAAATTACAAAATATTTGCAAGAGGGAGGAGATAAGATCAACAAGCATGTTGGAACAACCTCTGAAGGCATCCTTTGCCTCTAAAGAAACAAAATTCCCTGTAGGAGAAGACATCTCTACCACATATGCATCATGTTGGCACGACAGAGGCAAGAAAGTCTTCAAAATGCATTGAAGAGGCACGGGTTGCTTCTGAAATCTACCAACAGAGTCACATCTAGAGAAATGGCAAGCAAATCTGGCAGCTGAATGAAAATCAGATTCAAGATTGGGCATTGATCGAGCACAAAAAAGGTCTTGATTACTAGGTTGACAACCACCCACCTGCAGAGCATTCAAAATTCAACGGCTTTCGCAAGTTCAAATACCAGTCGTCGATCAAGAGATCTCGTGCACATATGGACGTGCAAGATATCACCATGTAAGCGTGCTCAAAAGCCCAACCGAAGTTTAAAATATCATCGTTGATCGGCTACTTTATGAAAATCTAACAACCAAGGATGCGCCATACATCGGGCTGGACCCACCAGGTCAAAGTTTGGCAAAACATAGAAAACTTATCCCGCTGAATGAAATTTTGGCCAAAAAGGCCCCTTCGTTTGAGAGTCAGGCCCACTGGCCCCACAAAACTGATAGGATCCGACGTGGCATCCAATTCATTGGTGATGTGGAGGGTCGAGTCCACATTCATCGCCATTGTCTTCCCGCGAGCTCCCCTGGAAATTCACCGTGGGATAGCGGGGAAGCCCTTTACTTTCCTATTTATTTACCTCGCGAGGCCCTTTGAATTGTCTCTTTTGCCTCATGGGGTGGTGGGAACACTACTCGCACCCTTGTTTTCTTACCCTGCAAGGCATCACTACATCCACAAAAATCCTCATGTGATAGAGGGGGACATTGTTTACTTCGTTCTTATCTCGCAAGGTCGATGTGATTTCCATTAACTGGTCATGGGATAGCAAGGAGGCCCCCCTCACATTTCACCAAGACTAGGCACTTCAGCAAGACTCGAAAGTGCATTCAATGATTTGGAAAGTTAGCCCAAAAAGGCCTTTGCCACTTGGTCATCTGCCTGTGTGGGATAGCGGGAACACTGCCCGCATTTCATGTTTCTACCCCGTAGGGCCCAAGCAACTGACTCAAAAACCCTTGCAAGATGGTGGGGAAGCCTGTCACTTTCTCTATTATTTACCCCGTGAGGCCCCTTGTGTTTTTTATCCTTCCTTGCAGGGTAGCAGGGAAAGAGACTTCCTTATTGTTCCCCTGATATCCCACATGCAACCTTGCTTAATAGCATCACCTGTTACCCCATCGATCGAAAATAGAACAGTAGAACAGGGGACAAAAAAGAGGAAAGTGTTTTGGTGTGATGCGAGCACGCGATAACAAAGAACTCCCCATCGGTATCGGGTGAGAGGGTCGGTCCTGCCACGAACCTAGGACCCTTTAGCTAGTAAAAATTTAAGTGATCTGACCGCCATGACCGGTCAACTTGAAAATAGAAAATGGAGCTTGAAATATGGAAAGACTCCCAACTACTCGCTACCATTTTTTTGTACATAACACGCAGGTTGTGCAAACAACTTTGAATTTCTCAGATCGGTTCTAACCATGGCCAGGGTTGACATAAAAAGGTCAACAGTTTTCTCTATACACTATCACATGATTCATGCTTCTAGTACCCAATATATATTCACCCACTTCTTGTTTCACAAAGATGGCTCCTTAAACTAATTGTACTTTATTAGTTCCCTCTTGGGACTTACTAATATTACTTCTTATTATATCTACCACAAATTTTCCATAACTTTCTTTTAATTTAACCTTCCTCTTCTATGACACCTAGCATGCCTTAAAATACATTTCATTAGCTAACTTCTCAACAAATTTGTTCTTTCATCTTAAAAAACCCCTTCTTCAACATCTTTTACTCAACACTCCTTACTATTTACATATCTTCTACAATGTTGCTTCTCATTAAGCCTTTAGACTTGCATTTCTCCCTGTTTTGGATGAAAATCGAATTGAGTAGAATTAGGACCTAAAACCACTTTCACACAAACATTGGAATATGAAAGAACCTAGAGGAGTGATCATCCTTGACTAACTCTTGTGAAAGGGAGTCAAGGGATACTTATAGGGTTTATATTCCTTTGCTACTATGGAAATAGATTTCTAAAGTATAGGAGGATGCAAAACTATGATGAAAGTGCAAAGAAAAGTCAATGTAAAGGTATTGTAGTATACTAACTAATAACAAAATTGAGCAACAAGAACATAAATGAAAGGAGGATCTAAGTGTGCACTTGAGACCTGAATCTAGATTAGAATTGATAGGACCAAGGCGTCAGGTGCCTTGGACTTTTGAGGTGTGATCTGGGGGTCTAGATTTTGAAGCAGATTGAGCTGAAACCCTCAAATCTGAGACTGAATTAGGAGGACCAAGGCATTGGGCACCCTGGTCCCTAAAAACCAAGCTAAACTTCTAACAGTAAACCTACACCTATTTCCTAAGATCTCTCAGAATCTTCATACTCTGTCAAGTTCTTGTAACTACACTTTTAGATAGAAAATGGTAGGGTTGTGGCTATATAGGGGTTTGCCTTAGTCAACCCCTTTGTTTTGGTGATTTCCACCTTTGAAAATAGCTAGTATTGTAACTAAAAATGTGTGTGTGCTCTTGAATCTTATGATTTAAGATTGTTATGAGATAAATGCAAACTAGAGTTCTAACCAAGTGTATTAGAGAAAACCTTAAATGATTATAATGAAAATGCTTTAAATCATTATTAGGATGAAAATATAAAGCAATAATGTAAGTGAGAAAACTAATGTGATATAGATCTGAATCTCAATATAGAAGCATAGGAACAACATGGGACCATACCAAATTCTCAAGAAGAGGTACAAGGCAATCAACAGTCGATGATTCCCTTATTATCCTTCAATGTTTCTTAAAGCTTTCATGGTTGATGAAGACTTGATAATAAATGAATTTATAGGTCTGAAACTTCACCTAAAAGCAGTACTTTTGCTCCACAAGGATCTCCTCTTGAATCGCTAGATAGGATCCCTAAATGGGGAAAAGACTTGCCTTAAATATGAAACCCTAGGTTTGAATTTGATGAAAAGCCAACCTAGAATTGATATAATTTGTCACAAAGCTAGATTTGAATTAGAAAAGAGTGCCAAATTAGCTCGGAGAAAAAAATTTAGGACCAGGTAGTAAATATTTCTAGGGATGTGCGATAATGGAATTTTAATGTTGAATCCAGCTTGGTGGCTCAAAACATAATGTGTAGATATGCAGGATGTGTTTTGAAGATTGAAAATAGGGTAAGATTAGGATTAAATTGGGATTAAATAAAAAGGGGCACACCTAGGATCAAGGGCCCAATTTTATGATATGTGAATTGATGAGAGAGGACTTAGGTTTAATTAAATTATTAATTAATTGCCTAAAGAAGTCCTATAATGCAAAATGCAATGGGACACGCTAAGGTGAGTGCTAACGAAGTGTGGAATTAGACTACCCAATTAAGGGTGTATAATTTATGATGCTATATTTATCCCCCACTTTAGTTGTCATATGACACTGCATGCATATGCAAGCTAAAGTACAGAAATGTAAACATTCATGAGAAAAATGATATGTCCATAAATGTCAAACAAATCCCCTAATAGTATTTGCAATACAATGTTAGGAACCACATTCTACAAAACCACTTTGCTAGTTAAAATCGTAAAATATTTTGAAATGCTTACTAAGAGTGATGAAATTTGAGGGTAGCTATATGCCCCTATTTTGGCTTGCTAATTAGGAGGTTGATAAATATCATGTTTACCACTTTGAATTGTAAAATATAATTGATGAAAATTTCTCACAACGAGGTTCAATACAAGATCAAATTAAATGAAAGATCATTTGGTAAGATAGAGATTTGAATCATGATTCCAACGCAACCAACTATGCGAGAATTAGAGCTCTCTAACTTAAGATGTGAAAGATTAAATGCAAAATGCAAATTTAGGGTTTTGAAAAACAAATTACCTTTTAAATAGTGACAAGGAAACTATTCATTTTTCTTAGTCACATTTTTATCTTGAAGTGTAGAAGAGGAGCCTATGAAGTGAAGAATGTCATGTCGACAACTAGACATGCCCACAAGGATGGATAACCTGAGGCAATTATTCTTGGAGGTAGGCAAGTGCCAACTGTAATGTTGGTTTGGTTTCATTTGATTGGTTGATTAGTTGTTTGTGGCCCTATATTTGACATGGGCCACCCAAAATGGGCACCACGGTCCCCTTAGGGTGCCATGGTCCCCTCAGGGTGCCATGGTCCCATTGGGGTGTCATGGTCCCAAAAAGGGCACCAAGTGGCACAAATGGAGCTAAGACATAACTTAAATGATGATGATGTTGATGCATGGGTTTGATATCTTGTAGGAGTTATCCTACATGCAATAGCATACCTCGGGTCACATATATAGCTATCTTCAGAGTCATATTCCTCACCTTTTTCAGGATGAGCATATACTTCTCTGGGTATTTGGCCTATATTGGATATGATGCATGATGGAGATCAAGTTTCATGGGTCAATGTTGATGGCCTTGATGGAGAGATGGGATCTAGATACTTCTACCTTCTACCTTCTTGTCAGAAAGATGACTGTCACATTAGAGGATATATATCACATCCTACGACTACTAGTGCAAGGGAGTACCATGAGATATCAGTTGCATTACTCATGAGTAGAGATAGGGAGAGATCAAACATATTACATTGGTAGAGTGAATCCTAGAGAGTCAAGGGGTTAGATATTCATCCAATGGTTATTACATCCAACATGTGATATTCCATTGGGTAGGAGACTCATGATCGCCACACTGGAACTAGTCATATGTTTAGATGGTTGAGGTAGTCACATGCATGGGGGACTTACCTATGCCATATGTAAGATGGAGGAGCACTGCACTGTGTTTGCCTAAGGATTTAGCATGTTAGCACATATCTACCATGATCTAGGAGACTATGTTTATTATGAGGGCAAGATATTGATGACATGCACTCTACTTCAGGTAGATATGTGCTAACTTCAGGTAGATAGAGTCATCAATATCAGGTAGATAGAGTCATCAATATCTTGACAAAGTGATGAGGCAGCTTGGTCCAAAGCAGGGCTACCCCACAACTGTACCAATCTACATATGATACTCTTGTAGTGTCATGAGACTAGGATCCTTTCCTAGACCTACTTCATAGGATGTAGAGATCACTGATGATGATGAGGAGAGACACAACAAATTCCCCCCCCCCCCAATCAAGGATGATGTAGGTGTACATCATATATATAATAGATATTGGAAGGTTACATATCCAAGAGCCATATTTCCTCTAGACTACTCGAGAGGAGATCCCAAGCCATGGGTGAGACCAATATACTCTCGTAGTCAAGATGGAGGAGATGAGGCATCTGAGGAGCCTAGGAAGATAGATGGTGAGGAGCAGGTTGAGGGAAAACAACAGGAACAAGATGAGGGTGATGATATTTGTCATGCAAGGGTTGAGATTCCAAATGCCAACCATCCACAACTAGAGGATAGAGGGAAAGGTATAGAGGTAGTAGAGGATGATGCATCTCTAGATAAGCCTGCATTTAGGATACGTAGATCATCACCACGTATTCCACACTCTGAGGTACTAAGGTAGTACGAGCGAGGAGAGAGCAGTGGGGCTAGACCCCCAACTATAGTATCTCAGTCTCTCGCCTCTTTTGATCCTACTTGGTAGGAAGGTGATCCGGGTAAGAAAATGTGAATGATTTAAATTTGTTTGAATGTTTATAAAATGTATATGTATATATAGCTAATATGAAAATCTTTATCTCTCCACAGCTAGTGCACAGGGATGGCGTGACTTTATCCATCATGTACTTGATGATATTATCACATCATTGCACATTTAACAATCCTAGCAGATCACATGAAGATCTCAACAAAGTGTTGGGTGGAACAAGGACGTATTTGATGTCATTAGAGTAGAGTTGTAGATTTCACAAGAGGAGAGGGATAAACTACAACGTGAGCTCATGGAGGCCCGAGAAGAGTCAACAATGTATTGAGGCATCATGCTAGAGAGGGATAGGAGGAGCTCCTCTTGGAGTCAATCACATCCCACAACAAATCACCGACACATACCCATGGGACCACTGGAGTGCTCAAGTAGCCACCATCCATAAATTTGGTGATATAGACACCGCATTTTGTATGAGTGGTGATGATATGTATATTGTATTGAAAACTATATTTTATATATATGATGATGATGTTTTTTGCAAACCTGTTTCTTAAAATACAAAACAATGTGTCATTTTTCTTTGATTAAAAGTAACAAGTTTGGTAAATAACATGTATGCCTAATTTAATTCTCATGTGATTGATTTATCAATGTCATCATGGTTAAATTGATATATGTGTGATTTAACTAAACAACCTAAGTGTTTAATTAAAGACTACTATTGATGATGTCATGTATCTAAGTTAAATGACATGTCAATGTGATCTAATTAAAATAAGCCTTAATCAAACACACCATGATGTAATCTAACAAAATACATGAAAAATTTAATGATAAGCTAACATAAAGAAATTTTAATTCCCAAAATATTACATAATGAATTCAAGACAACCAATTTTTATCAAGAATGAAGAAATTAATATTAAACAACATTATCTAATATCACATTCTCTAATGAAGACCTGCTAGCATACCATTCAATTAAGATGATAAAAGGAGAAGAAAGGAAAGCAAGGAAGAAGATTAAACATATCTATGGAGATGCATAGCATTTATGGGTTCCTTAAGAGGTGTACCTTCTATACTTCTCTCTTGTAAGCACTCTATTCGTAGGCGTCAGTAATGATGCATGGTCTAAGACAATTTGAACTGGGCTTTCCTTTTTCACTTGGTGAAGCATTCACGTTACGTTGGTTTTCATAGAGCACCAAATCACCCACATAGAAAGAACATTGAATAACCTTATCATTATAGCTCCATTGCAGAGTTTTTTGATAGTCTTGAATATGATTGAGATCATGTATACGTTTTTCATCAAGCATCTCAAGTTGTTGAAGACATTGATCTTTATAAGAATTATCATCAATTATTCCCTTAAGAGAAATTCATAGTGAAGGAATGTCTAACTCTAAAGTCATAATTGTGTCATCTTCGTAAACAAGATAAGGAGTTGTACCAATAGCTATATAGACAATTCTCCAATAGGCCCATAGAGCGTAGGTTTACTAGAGTATGCTAATCCTTACCATGTTTATTTACAGTCTTGCGAAGGATTTTCTCAATAATCAGATTAGAAGCCTCAGTTTGACAATTTGATTGAGGGTAATATGGAGTATAAAATTGATGTTGGATATGGTATTACTCAAGGAACTTCTTCACATCTTTGTTGTTAAATGAAGTACCATTGTTAGAAATCAAAGTGGAAGGTATACCAAATTGAGAATTTATATTATCTATAATGAGCTGGCAGATTACATCAGCGGTAGTGGAGTGAAGAGGAACAATCTCTACCCACTTCATAAAATAGTTTGTGGTAGTGATAATGAAAGTATGTCATTGTGATGAAGGAGGGGAAATTTTACCAATAAGATCTAAAACCCATAATTAAAAGGGCCAAGAAGCAACTTGGGACCTAAGTTCATGAGTGGGAGCATGGAACAAATTATTATGTTGTTGATGTTGATTGCACTTTTTGACAAAGGTAAAGGAATATTATTCCATAGTCTGCCAATAGTATCCCATTCAGAGCAACTGTTGCACCAAATATTTTCCACCAAAATTCTTTCCGCAAGCACCCGAATGTGTTTCCTTAAGAGCAATAGGGATCTTGGTCTTGTTGAGACAATGAAGAAGAAGGCCATTATAATCCCTTCTATAAAGAACATTTGGAAGAATAATGTATTGCACAAAAAGCTTATGGATTCAAGCTCAAGTGTTCTTACTTGTAGAATCTAGAAAGGTACCATCAGTCAAGTATCAAAAGATATAAGAACACCATTCATCAGGATCTAAAGCATAACAACAAGCCACATCACTAGGACTATCAGTATTAGCAAGTGAAGAAAGATTGTGAATGATGAATTGATTATCCACAGATGACCCTTCAAGAGATATAAGGGAAGTTATACTTGCCATAGCATTCACATGTTGATTGTCCTTTCGAGGGATAGGATCTATGGTATAAGAAGCAAACTTCTTTAACAATGATAAGGCCAAGTTATGGTATTGTGAAAGTTTATTTTGTTTATCTTGATAAATTACCATAACGTGTCTTATAATCAATTATGAATCATCATAGACACACAAATGTTGAATTTTAAAGGATAAACCACTTTTAGACCATTGATAAGGGCTTCATACTAACGATATTAATAGTACATAGGAAATTGAGATGATAGGATAAAGGGATTGGTTTTCCTGAGGGTGGCGTCAAAATCACACTAGCGCCTAAACCAGTTCAACACTTAGATCCATCAAAGTACAATTCCCAAGTGTTATCAATATATAGAGGAAGAACAAAGTCATTAGGAAATGAATTTGGATTAGGTAAAGTAAGAGGAGAAGGAGCATTATCCAAATGGTCGGTTAAGGCTTGTCCTTTAATTTCTTTTAGAGAAACAAACTTAAGGTCAAATTTCATTAACATAAACCATTTTTCTAAGAATCCAAAAAGATCAGTTTTAGAAAAGAGATGCTTTAAAGGATCAAATTTGATGATGAGATGTGTCTCAGCATTAAAAAGATAATGTCTTAGCTTCCGAGTTGCAAAAACAAGAGCAAGGGAATTGCCTTTCTATCACAGTATATTGAACCTCATAATCAAGTAAAATGTAGCTTATATAATAAACTGAACATTCTTTACCATCACTATTATGTTGTGCCAATAAAGTTGCAAGAGCATGAGAAGAAGCGATAGTATAAAGAAGGAAAGGTTGGTTGGAAATAGCATATCATAAAATAGGAGGATTAGCCAAATAAAGTTTCAAATTTTTGAAATCTTTTTGACAATTTGTATTCCATTGAAAAGTAGTATCTTTCTTAATAAATTGAGTAAAAGGGAAAGTTCGCTCTGCAAGTTGTGAAACAAACCTACGAAAAGCCTGAATTTTTCCTTGTAAACTTCATTATTGAGAGATATTTTGAGGAGGTGGCATGCTCACAATGGCATCTATTTTATTTGTATCCACCTCAATACCACGATGTGAAACAATGAATCCTAATAGTTTTCCACTATCCACACCAAAAACATATTTTTGAGGATTCAAGTGCATGTGGTATTTTCTAATTCTTTCAAAAATTGGCGAGGGATCCTAATATGGTCTTGACAAGAGACAGAATTAGCTAGGATATCATCAACATAATCTTTCAATATTTTATGAATATAATTATGAAATATAAGGGCCATATCACGTTGATAGGTGGCATTGGCATTTTTCAATCCAAAAGGCATCACAACCCAAAAAAACATACCCTAAGGAGCTGTAAAGGTAGTTTTATATTTATATTGAGGATTAATAAAGATTTGATTATATCCATAAAAGACAACAAAGCATGACCAGCAGTAGAATCAACTATCACATCTATGTTTGGAAGTGGATAATCATCCTTCAAAGAAGCTTTATTGAGATTTCAAAAGCCAGTGCACATTCTAATCTTATTATATGGTTTGGCGACGACAACAATATTTGAAATCCAAGGAGAGTAATCAATTGAGTGAATAAAGAAAGCTTCTATAAGTTTTTCTATTTCATCTTTAACAAGCAAAGCTATCTTGTGGTTCATTTTCCTAATCTTCTACTTAAAGGGTTCAGCATAGGGAATCAACACAATGTTATGAGTCACAATCTTAGGGTCAATGCTAGGCATATTGGAATAAATCCAAGTGAATATTTTAGGGAGTTCATGTAATAGAGAAGAATATTCATCTTGTTCATCATCACATAAACACTTCCCAACCTTTATAATTTTCTCCTCATTATAAGGATCCATTTTAACATCAATCATATCGCTCACAAGAAGATTAATTTGTTAGGGAACATCCATTGGTTGAGGAAATTCATGAATCATTTCTTCATTATCAATTCCTAATTTAGTGTCTTTCCCAAAGCATGCCTCAACATTTAAACAATAAGGAAATCCATGATTATGATGATAATGATGAATATTATCTTAGACTCCTAAAAACTTAGCCGAGGAATCATTAGTAGAAAAGATAACAATGGAAGGTGGATGAGAGTCATAATCAATTAATTGAGGATGCATTATAGAAATATAATTAGAGGAAAATATGACATTCACATTGAGATATGGTCCCTTAGATGCTTTGGTGGGCTTAGAGGGATTACATCCAAGTCCAAAAGATGCCTCACAAATACTATTCTCTAAAGGCAAATTTATCACTTGTTCATTTGCACCACAACCATTACCATTATATCCACTTTTAGCGAAGATGTGGAAACCACGACCATAAAGAGAAGCCAATTTCTTAAGGGATGGTGGGACTTCACATGTCTCAGTGTCATAAGTAGATGGAGTAGAAGAAGTGTTTGATTTTGAAGTAGCCAAAAAATTGTTACTAAGTTGCTTAGACAAAGTAGGTTGCTTTTCAGGTTCCACCATATCATCATCCTTTTTAGTCTTAGGCTCAATTGGGGATACTTTATATTCTCCTATGAAAGAAGGTGTAAAATCTCACGACCCCCAATCATCATCTAATATTACCACTTTAGATGAAGAAGTGTCTTTAGGAGGAGATGATGGTTTATCTTGAGTAGTAGAAGAAGTAGGAGTATGTGAAGAAGATTTGGAATTAGATGAGGTTTGCAAACAAGATTATAAATAAATTTAACTTGATGATGAAGAGTAGAAAGGGACAGCTTGCAAGTCCATCCTAACAAAAATTTGTAAGTAGGACTATCATGCATGACTTGAATAGGTGTAGGTAAAATAGTAGGTCCTACCTCAATAGGAAAGGTTATAGTACCTAAAGATGCTCTAGCAACATTATCAAAACCACAAATAGAAAGATATTCAGGTTGGATAAGAGAAGTGTCCACATCAATATTATGTAATAAATCAATGCTACAAACATTAAGGCTAAGATCTATTGTCCACTAGGGTTTGCGTTATAGAATTGTCATTAATAAGGACAACAATTATAAGAGGATCATATTGATTTTGAATCTCCTTAGAAGGTAAATCATCTTGGAGAACACAATTTGAGCTTTATGTGTTATCATAGAGTCAATCAAAGAAGCCATAGGGTGAGTGCATAAAGATGGGGGACCAAAAAGGGGCCTTAAGATGCCTTTTTTTTTAAATCAGCAAAGTTTGAACTTCAACAAGAAAATGAAGATAGTTACACTCAAAATATGAAGATGCAACAAGAACAAGAGTTGCAGTGCTCCGAGTCTACTTTCTAAACTAATAATTTTTTTTTTTGAAAATGGTGAAGATTAAGGGTTTCAAAAAGGGGGAGCACACAAAGTGGTCTTGTTTTTCTCAGAAAAAACATAACATAGCACCTGGTGTGCTCCCCCTAAAATGTCAACTTTTTTTTGGAATTTTTAAAATCTCTCTAGTGAGAAATTAACTAACACCATTTAGTTTATGCCAAAATTTTCGGCTAATTTTTTAATGAAGGTATGATTTTTTACTATTTTTTGAAGTGGACACATCTTGAAAAAAAAATTTGAGTGCGGTCCCCCCTAAAATTTGTGAAAACTAATCAAAAATTAAATTTTCTTTTTAAAAAGAATTAAAAAAAATGTGTAAAATGGAGTCTAGTTTCTAAAATTGTAATTTGTTTCAAAATTTAATGAACGAGTAAAAATCTATGCCCAAAATATAACATGTTGGTTTTTGACAAAAAAATGACACACTAACAAAAGAAATTAGAGATGAAGACCTTAACATAATCAAAATGAGAAAATAATTATATGGATAGATAGCTAAGAGAGAGCTTGAAAATGTCATGGTGTTTATTTTTGTTTGCATTGAAACACATGCAAACCTGATAGAGAGCACGAACAAAAATTTGATAAAAATTTGTATTTTTGTTGAAAAACGCGTCTTAGGTTTGAGAAGGACGTCGAAGCATTTGGGTTGGATGCCCAAGGCTTGGATTTTCCCAAGGTAGTTAGTTTGGCACACGCCAAATTTAAAAAATGCAAACTTTGCATTTGGGGTGTGCCTTATTTTGTGTGAGCCAAATATGGCGCACACCAAATGTATTCCATGAGCATTTTTTCAATCCCCCTCTCTCTCTCTATTTGAAAATACAATATATACATAAAAATAGCATTTAAGTATAAGTCAAACAAATAA